>NC_060192.1:27185309-27485309 GCF_021184085.1 Oncorhynchus gorbuscha
GAGGAGAAGAGAAGAGGGAGGAGAAGAGAAGAGAGGATGGAGGAAAAGAAAGGAGGGAGAGTGAAGGTAAAGCATCTACTAATAGCGGTACATCAAAGCCAACCTGACAACAGAGAGAGAAGCAGGGGGGGTATTCCCCCTTGGGCACTACAACTCCCATAATGAGATGAATTATCCATGTACAGCCACACACACACACAGGTGGAGAGGGACAGATGGACAGAAATGCAGATACAATGAACAATTCCATGGTGTTCTATCTTCCCCTCCTCCATGTCAGTGGTTAGATGTGGTATGATGCTGCTCTGACAGGTCCCTCTCAGCAGATCGCTACTGGAACACAACAGCAGATGACTGAAAATGGAAGATAAAAGCACGATAAGGCAATACATCTCTGGCATTCTAACACACTCACACACACACAGTGCAGACTACTCCTCTTCCTCATATCCACGCAATCACACACACACACACACACAATGCCACAGGTAGTGGGTTGCCTCTGTCTAGCTAATTAAAATTATGTGAACTTTCAATAAATTTCCATTTTTTCCCGAAATCCCGGTTGGAAAATTCCCAGATTCAGGGAAGGATAATGCAGAAAATCCGGAATCCTCCAACCAGGATTCTGTAAAACCAAGGATTTTTTTGAAAGTTCCTGGAATTTTGCAACCTTAGTCACACACACACACTCTATCTCCTCCGCCTCTCTCTCTCCTCTCTCTCTCTTTCCTCCTTTCTCCCTCTCCTCTCTCTCTCCTCCTCTCGCTCACCCTCTCGCTCACCCTCTCTCCTCTCTGTTTCTGTCTCTTAGCTCATCAGAATAAACACACAGCCATGCATATCATTCAGCAGACAGTGTTTTAGCTAACTTCTATTGCTGTCTTCTTGTTTTAATGTCTCTCCACCAGAGAAGAGGAAAGTGGGTGGTAAAAGGCAGTGTGTTTGTTGCTGTATTGAGAGTGTGCCATCAGCGGGAGGGGGGATAGGTCATAAAGCTCTTTAAGTGGCCCAGCTCGAGCCTATCTGTTAGCTATAAACCTCTCCCCCCTGCAGCATCCCACCAGCAGCCAGCCAGTTAGAGGGTATTTATGAACAGCACTCTGATGTCTCTGTCTCTGGGTGGCTGTGTTGCTCCCTGTGCTCTGGTCACAGAGGTTGGGCTTGTTAGGGGAAACTACAGATGTAGGATCTTCATTTGATCAGTCTTTTGTTGCAACAAAAAAAATCCTGCAAAGCAGGAACTGCGAACTTGTAGTGTATTTGAGTTTTAGAAGGCTTTTAATGTTTGTAATTTCCACTTAGACATTTCAGACTTGATTTTCCCACACAAAAAATGTATCAATCCCTATAAAAATGTCCATGAATTATAATCCACATAATAATGCACAGTTCCTGTTGCTGCAGGTTTATTTTCCTGCTGTAGCAAACTGGCTCAAATGAAGATCCCACATCTATCAGTATGACCCTAAGAGCAGTTCCACTCTCTGTCAACACCTTTCATTAAGATACATTGTAGACTATGCAATATCCAGGTACGATTTATTTGATGATTCTTTTGTGATTCTGTAGAGATCATTTTGTGTTGCACTCCGTAGCTGTTTGCACATGGTTTTAACCCCTGCACTGCTTGGGTACATGGGTTTTTACACAAAGGACCAGCTCAGACACAATAGGGAGAGAGGGAAAGAGAGAGAGAGGTATGCAGGTATAGAGAAAGAGAGAGAGAGAGGTAGAGAGAGAGAGAGACGTGTAGAGGGAAAGAGAGAGAGACCGGTAGAGAGAAAGAGAGAGAGACAGGTAGAGAGAGAGAGAGGTAGAGAGAAAGAGAGAGAGACAAGTAGAGAGAGAGAGAGGTAGAGAGAGAGAGGTAGAGTGAAAGAGAAAGAGAGAGAGACAGGTAGAGAGAGAGAGGTAGAGAGAAAGAGAGGTAGGGAGAGAGAGAGAGACAGGTAGAGAGAAAGAGAGAGAGAGCGGTAGGGAGAGAGAGAGGTAGGGAGAAAGAGAGAGAGACAAGTAGAGAGAGAGAGAGGTAGAGAGAGAGAGGTAGAGTGAAAGAGAAAGAGAGAGAGACAGGTAGAGAGAGAGAGGTAGAGAGAAAGAGAGGTAGGGAGAGAGAGAGAGACAGGTAGAGAGAAAGAGAGAGAGAGAGAGAGAGAGAGAGAGAGACAGGTAGAGAGAAAGAGAGTGATAGGGAGAGAGAGAGGTAGGGAGAAAGAGAGAGAGAGAGGGAGGGAGAGAGAAAGAGAGAGTGAGAGAGACAGGTAGGGAGAAAGACAGAGAGACAGGTAGAGAGGTAGGGAGAGAGAGAGAGGTAGAGAGAAAGCGAGAGACAGGTAGAGAGACAGGTAGAGAGAGAGGTAGTGAGAGAGAGAGAGACAGGTAGAGAGAAAGAGAGAGAGAGAGGTAGGGAGAGAGAGACAGGTAGGGAGAAAGAGAGCGGTAGGGAGAGAGAGACAGGTAGGGAGAAAGAGAGAGAGAGCGGTAGGGAGAGAGAGAGAGAGGTAGGGAGAGAGAGGTAGAGAGAAAGAGAGAGAGACAGGTAGATAGAGAGTTAGAGGTAGGGAGAGAGAGGTAGAGAGAAAGAGAGAGAGAGACAGGTAGGGAGAAAGAGAGAGAGACAGGGAGAGAGGTAGGGAGAGAGAGACAGGTAGAGAGAGAGACAGGTAGAGAGAAAGAGAGAGAGGTAGGGAGAGAGAGACAGGTAGAGAGAGAGAGAGAGGTAGGGAGAGAGAGAGGTAGGGAGAAAGAGAGCAGTAGGGAGAGAGAGAGAGAGGTAGGGAGAGAGAGAGAGAGAGGGAGGGAGAAACAGAGGTAGGGAGAGAGCGAGACAGGTAGAGAGAGAGACAGGTAGGGAGAGAGACAGGTAGGGAGAGTGGGAGGTAGGGAGAGAGAGAGAGAGAGAGAGAGAGAGAGAGAGAGAGAGAGAGAGAGAGAGAGAGAGAGAGAGAGGAGGAGAGGGAGAGAGAGAGAGAGAGAGAGAGAGAGAGAGAGAGAGAGAGGGTAGAGAGAGAGAGACAGGTAGGGAGAGAGAGGTATGGAGAGCGAGAGAGAGGGAGGGAGAAAGAGATATAGGGAGAGAGAGAGGTAGGGAGCGAGGGAGGGAGAAAGAGAGAGAGAGGTAGATAGAGAGAGACGGGTAGGGAGAGAGAGAGAGACAGTTAGGGAGAGAGAGACAGGTAGAGGGAGAGAGAGAGAGAGAGAGAGAGAGAGAGAGAGAGAGAGAGAGAGAGAGAGAGAGAGGGGGAGGGAGGGAGAAAGAAATGGGGAGAGAGAGAGAAGGAGGGAGAAAGAAATAGGGAGAGAGAGACAGGTAGAGAGAGAGAGAGAGAGGTAGAGAGAGAGAGGTACAGAGAGAGAGACAGGTAGAGAGAGAGAGAGGTAGAGAGAGAGAGGTACAGAGAGAGAGACAGGTAGAGAGAGCGAGACAGGTAGGGAGAGAGAGAGGTAGATAGAGAGAGAGAGACAAGTAGAGAGAGAGAGAGGTAGGGAGAGAGAGAGAGAGAGAGAGAGAGAGAGACAGACAGGTAGGGAGAGAGAGAGAGACAGACAGGTAGAGGGAGAGAGAGAGAGAGAGAGAGAGAGAGAGAGAGAGAGAGAGAGAGAGAGAGAGAGAGGTAGGGAGGGAGAGAGAGAGAGAGGTAGAGAGAGAGAGACAGGTAGGGAGAGAGAGAGAGAGAGAGACAGACAGGTAGAGGGAGAAAGAGAGAGACAGGTAGGGAGAGAGAGAGACAGACAGGTAGGGAGAGAGAGAGAGAGAGAGAGAGAGAGAGAGAGAGAGAGAGAGAGAGAGAGAGAGAGGAGAGAGAGAGAGAGAGAGAGAGAGAGAGAGAGAGAGAGAGAGAGAGAGAGAGGTAGAGGGAGAGAGAGAGAGACAGGTAGGGAGGGAGACAGGTAGGGAGAGTGGGAGGTAGGGAGCGAGAGAGAGAGGGAGGGAGAAAGAGAGCGAGAGGTAGAGAGACAGGTAGAGAGAGAGAGGTATGGAGAGCGAGAGAGAGGGAGGGAGAAAGAGATATAGGGAGAGAGAGACAGAGAGGTAGAGAGAGAGATGTAGAGAGAGAGAGACGGGTAGGGAGAGAGAGAGAGACAGTTAGGGAGAGAGAGAGAGACAGGTAGAGAGAGAGAGAGAGAGAGAGAGAGAGAGAGAGAGAGAGAGAGAGAGAGAGAGAGAGAGAGAGAGAGAGAGAGAGAGAGGTAGGGAGGGAGAAAGAAATGGGGAGAGAGAGAGAGGGAGACAGTTAGAGAGAGAGAGAGGTACAGAGAGAGAGACAGGCAGAGAGAGAGAGAGACAGGTAGGGAGAGAGAGAGAGACAGGTAGAGAGAGAGAGAGAGAGAGAGAGAGAGAGAGAGAGAGAGAGAGAGAGAGAGAGAGAGAGAGAGAGAGAGAGGGGAGAGAGAGAGAGAGACAGGTAGGGAGGGAGAGAGAGACAGGGAGGGAGAGGAGAGAGAGAGAGAGAGAGAGAGAGAGAGAGAGACAGACAGGTAGAGGGAGAGAGAGAGAGAGAGACAGGTAGGGAGGGAGAGAGAGAGACAGGTAGTGAGAGAGAGAGAGGTAGAGAGAGAGAGAGAGAGACAGGTAGGGAGAGAGAGAGAGAGACAGACAGGTAGAGGGAGAGAGAGGGAGAGAGAGAGAGACAGGTAGGGAGGGAGAGAGAGACAGGTAGTCAGAGAGAGAGAGAGAGAGAGAGAGACAGGTAGGGAGAGAGAGAGAGAGAGAGAGAGAGAGAGAGAGAGAGAGAGAGAGAGAGAGAGAGAGAGAGAGAGAGAGAGAGAGAGAGAGAGAGAGTGAAAGTTATATCCTGTACATGGATAACAAAGAGACAGTATATTTACACTGTCTGGGAAAGGAAGGCCAGGGCCACTTGAATTGTAATGATGTCATCTTATTCAGCGATTAGGCTGACGTGGAGCTTTTTTCTGCCGACATGTTGCTTCCTGCCTGGCAGAGTTAGCGCCTTAACTGTTTAGCCTCTCTATTTGGTTAATGATAACTCGTAGGAGTCGTAAAATCCTCAACTGTTAGGCAACCTGGCTTAGTATTAACCCTACAACTACCCATTAAACAAGTAGAATAACAACCAAACTGTAGCCCTACCTCACTGCTGATGAATACAGTAACCATGTTATTCAGTACAATAAAATACAACTTACTTGTCCCTCATGGGAAAATACAGTTCTTAGATAACAACTAGAACAATGTTCCCACCAGACTGTTCCTACAACCTAATGAAACATTCTGGGAACCTTTATAGAACAGATGTTCTGGGAATGTTCTTGTTACATCAGGTGAATGTTTATTGTGCCCTAAAAGAAACATTGTAAAATATGTTTTTCCCACTAGACTGTTCCCACCAGACTGTATTTTGGGAACTTATCTTTTCCACCAGACTGTCCCCACAATGTTCCCACTAGACTGTGATGTTCCCACAATGTTCCCACTAAACTGTTCCCACAATGTTCCCACCAGACTGTCCCCACAATGTTCCCACCAGACTGTCCCCACAATGTTCCCACCAGACTGTCCCCACAATGTTCTCACCAGACTGTCCCCACAATGTTCCCACTAGACTGTTCCCACAATGTTCTCACCAGACTGTACCCACAATGTTCCCACCAGACTGTTCCCACAATGTTCCCACCAGACTGTCCCCACAATGTTCTCACCAGACTGTCCCCACAATGTTCCCACCAGACTGTCCCCACAATGTTCTCACCAGACTGTCCCCACAATGTTCTCACCAGACTGTCCCCACAATGTTCCCACCAGACTGTCCCCACAATGTTCTCACCAGACTGTCCCCACAATGTTCTCACCAGACTGTCCCCACAATGTTCTCACCAGACTGTCCCCACAATGTTCCCACTAGACTGTTCCCACAATGTTCCCACTAGACTGTTCCCACCAGACTGTCCCCACAATGTTCTCACTAGACTGTTCCCACAATGTTCCCACTAGACTGCCCCCACAATGTTCTCACCAGACTGTTCCCACAACCTAATGAAACATTCTGGGAACCTTTAAACAACAGACTAAAAATGTTCTGGGAATGTTTTATACAAACATGATATAATCATCAGCATGACTGGACAGTTACTGTGTTATGAGAACATTTGCAACCCAACTAATGTTCTGGGAAGTTTAACATGTCAAATGTTGGTTTGCTCAGAAACATGACTGGTACATTGTGTTATTACATGACCTGGAAACCTAATGAGAACGTTTGGGGAATGTTCTGTGATGGTTGTTACAGATGTTAGTTTTAGTGAATGTTAGGAGAACATTCCAAGGATATTTCATTTAAAATATATATATATATATATATATTTTTTTTATCAAAAACATTATTTGAATGTTTTTAGGATGTTATCATCCTAATGTTAGATACAACCCTCACTACAATTAATGGGAACCTCAGCTAATGTTCTGGGAATGGTTTGCTTGGTCAGAGGTCTGTCTGTTATTATTACTCCGTACGGCACAGAAAATTAGACCTTCAATATCCACTATTGAATACTTATGTCCAGTCATATATTAGATGTATTTGAGTAGACTTTTATTCAACAGAAAGTGAACAGAGCAGATATTGCAGCACCACACACACCCTGGCTGAATGAGCCCGGTGGGTCAGGGAACAGGCTCCATTCAAAGGCTGTTTACACGCGTCCTGACCTGACGCACCACGCCGGGATGCTGTGCTGCTTTGTGGTGATGTTCAGGGCCATGCTTACTTTCCTTCTCCCCCTCTTCCCTCCTCGCCCCCCCCCCCTCCCTCCCTCCACACAGCCTGTTCTGTGGGTCAGTTTAGGTCTGGCTCGGGGGGCCAGTGCCAGGCTTGTCCAGGGTTCAGCCATGCTGTGGTGACAGGCTCACCTGTGTGTCAGTGTCGTCCAGGATACCTCCGCGCTGACTCTGACACTCCAGACACCCCATGTACCAGTGAGTACACACATTACTTTCCCCTGATACTCTCTCTCTCTCAACGCAAACGCCGTGGAGGACCAACACAATTCCACGTAGACTCTGCTAACCTCTCTCTCTCTCTGTTTCTGTCCTAGTTCCACTTTCAACATGTGTATCTTATTTCCCCTCCTCCTTTGTTGCCATTTCTCTTCTCCTCTGGTGTTGCTGTGCTCAGCCCCTGTCACCTGCTCTGTGGTCTTTGTCCCAGGGCTGAGAGTATTGAGGTGCAGCTCCTTTGTGACTGTGGAGAGGGGGCAGGGCAGAACCTGGTGGTCACTCCCAGTAAGGGACGCATTGATTGCCCTGAGTGACACCTCCATGTGGATTCAGGAATTTCAATTCAGCCACGTGCGTGAAAGGGGAGGCATTTTTAATTGGGCACACTCACTCAGAACGGCCATGAAAAGACTTCGCAACTAACAGCAATCTGAAACTCTGTTCCTTGTAGTGGCAGAAGACGGACACCCCGTGGAGAACCAACACGATTCCCTGTAGACTCTGATAACCTCTTACACCACTTCATTTATTTCAATCACTCCTGATTGTTTTGCTCATCACAGGCCCCCCCAACCCCCACAGGCCCCCCCAAATATAGACTTTTTGAATTTGACGTAAATTGAACCTAAATTAATGTAGGGTTATGTGATGGTAGTCAACTGCCTCCTACTTGTGGCCAGCCCAACCTCCCAGAGAGCATTGTGCCTGATATCACTAAGCATTTTACAGTCGCTGTAAATGGCCTTGGCAGGAACAGGAACTCATTCACACTGGCTGAGTGGCGTTGCAATTGTGGCAGCAATCACAATCCCCCTAGTACAATCTTCAGCTGCTGATCATTATCGAAATGTAGACGCGTGTAATTGGAGCACCAATTCAATCCTGCATCTCAATGTTGTTTCCTGCTGTGCCCCTCTTCCCCGGCGGCTCCTCCAAACGCTTTCTGAACATGTGTCGGGAGCAAAACAAATGGCAAATAAAATGCAAGTGATTTAATTGACAATGTAAATGTGAAACAGAGGAATGGTAATGATACACATCGCTCCAGTGAATTGCCTTCAAATGGAAAATGTCTTTGTACTTGTGGCTGATGAAGTATTTATGACTGCTGATTACCTGATGAGGAGGTGTGTGACCCTCTCCTCTCCCCCATCCTCCAGGACCCCCCTCTGCCCCACGTAGCATCGTGACCCAGATCAACGACACCACGGTGACTCTAGAGTGGAGCGAGCCCATGGACAGCGGTGGCAGGACTGATCTGAGCTACTCTGTGGAGTGTTCCCTGTGTGGGTCCCCTAGGGGTCCGTGCTCACCCTGCGGGGACAGTGTCAGCTACAGACCCTCTCAGCGAGGCCTGCTGGGCCGCAGGGTGGTGGTCTGGGGCCTCATGCCTCACACCACATACACCTTCTCTATCCAGGCCCTCAACGGGGTCTCCCCTTCCAATGGCAAGGGGTCCCCCAGCGATAGAGTTAACATCACCACCAGTCACGAGGGTGAGAGAGGGATGTTTGGGTTGGTGTTGCATGGTTAGAAGAGGAAGTTGAATGTTGTTCTATCTTTTAAAGTCGTTTCTTTGTGTTGGTCTGAGTGCAGTTCCAGTGCTGCTGTCTGTGATCAAGAAGAGTATTTCTACAGAGAGCAGTCTGACTCTCCACTGGTCCGTTCCAGCCCAGCCCCACTACACCATCCTGCAGTACCAGCTACGTTACTGTGAGACGGTGAGGAGAACCAGATCTCTCCTCTCCCACTGACTCACCTCAGGTCTTAGGGAGTTGACTGTTCTATCTCTGTCCATCACTCTGACCTCTCACCCACTGGCTCAACCCATTGTTCTTATCTGCTTTTGTTCAACCCCATCCCTTTCTCCCTTCATCGTCTCTCTCTCTCTCCCTCCATCGTCTCTCTCTCCCTCCATTGTCTCTCTCTCCCTCCATCGTCTCTCTCTCCCCCCCATCGTCTCTCTCTCCCTCTCTCCCTTCATCGTCTCTCTCTTCCTCCATCGCCTCGCTCCCTCCATCGTCTCTCTCTCCCTCCATTGTCCCTCTCTCCCTTCATTGTCTCTCTCTCCCTCCATCGTCTCTCTCTCCCTTCATCCTTCTCCCTTCATTGTCTCTCTCTCCCTTCATCATCTCCCTCTCTCCCTCCATCGTCTCTCTCTCTCCCTCCATCGTCTCTCTCTCCCTTCATCGTCTCTCTCTCCCTCCATCGTCTCTCTCCCTCCATCGTCTCTCTCTCCCTTCATCGCCTCTCTCTCCCTCCATCGTCTCTCTCTCCCTCCATCGTCTCTCTCTCTCCCTCCCTCCCTTCATCGTCTCTCTCTCCCTCCATCGTCTCTCTCTCCCTCCATCGTCTCTCTCTCCCTCCATCGTCTCTCTCTCCCTTCATCGTCTCTCTCTCCCTCCATCGTCTCTTCTCTCCCTTCATTCGTCTCTCTCTCCCTCCATCGTCTCTCTCTCCCTTCATCGTCTCTCTCTCCCCCCATCGTCTCTCTCTCCATCGTCTCTCTCTCCCTCCATCGTCCCTCTCTCCCTTCATCGTCTCTCTCTCCCTCCATCCCTCTCCCTTCATTGTCTCTCTCTCCCTCCATTGTCCCTCTCTCCCTCCATCGTCTCTCTCTCCCTTCATCGTCTCTCTCTCTCCCTCCATCGTCCCTCTCTCCCTTCATCGTCTCTCTCTCCCTCCATCCCTCTCCCTTCATCGTCTCTCTCTCCCTCCATTGTCTCTCTCTCCTTCCATCGTCTCTCTCTCCCTTCATTCGTCTCTCTCTCCCTCCATCGTCTCTCTCTCCCTTCATCGTCTCTCTCTCCCCCCATCGTCTCTCTCTCCATCGTCTCTCTCTCCCTCCATCGTCCCTCTCTCCCTTCATCGTCTCTCTCTCCCTCCATCCCTCTCCCTTCATCGTCTCTCTCTCCCTCCATTGTCTCTCTCTCCTTCCATCGTCTCTCTCTCCCTCCATCGTCTCTCTCTCCCTCCATCGTCTCTCTCTCCCTTCATCGTCTCTCTCCGCCCCGAAGGAGCGTCGAGGTGAGGAGCAGTTGTGTAGCTACAGGGAGAGTGACAGTAACCAGGTGGTGCTGAGTGATCTCCGCAGGGCCACTCAGTATGAGGTGCAGGTTCGGGCCCGCACCATGGCCGGCTACGGCAGCTTCAGCCCAGCAGCCTCCTTCAGAACACTGCCTGACGGTAAGGAAAGGCCCAGGCTTCACTCTCTGAGAGGGGCCTGTCAATATGGCCTGGCCATATCAGAGAGGCCAACAAAGTCTTCTAGGTTTCTTCTAGTTTTGTGTGTGTTAGGTCCGCCCTGTTCTTCTAGTTTATTACCCAGAATACATCAGTTCATTATTTATAAGGTTTGTTGTGGTGTATTTTTGACATTTCCTTGTTACTAATTATTTTATTTTTCCTTTGCACTCCCCCTTCCTTTACATCCTTTATTCAGGGGACGACTCTCCTAACCAGCTTCTGATGACCGGTGTCCTTATCGCCATGGGGATGCTTCTGCTCATCACTGTCGTCACTGTGGCTGTTTTCTGCATACGGTGAGAACCAGGAAGAGGGGAGAGGGGGAGAAGACAGGGACATCAATTCTGTAATGTGCATTTTACAAAAAGGAAACATTAATCTTATCTTAACATTTGACATGTTGTGTTTTTGTAACCTGCACTAATCATATCTTATATCTTAGATAATAACTCTGCTATATACAAACACTATGTCATATTTCAGTAAACCAAATACATTTTCTTTGTGACTTTATGCTTACGAGGCTAGAAGTTATTCCACTCATTATAACCCTCATTGTTTCAGCAAATAGCCCCACATGCCCTCAGAAAAAAGGTTCTGGGAACTAGAGAGAGTGAGGGGGGAGGGAGGGAGAGAGAGGGGGATGGGGAGAGAGGGAAAGAGAGGGATGGATATATATATATATAGAGAGAGAGGGAGGGATGGAGAGATAGAGAGAGGGGGATAGAGCGATAGAGATAGAGGGAGGGGGAGAGAGAGATGGATATATATATATATAGAGAGAGAGGTGGAGGGAGGGAGAGAGAGAGGAGGAAAGAGGGAGAGAGAGAGAGAGAGAGAGAGAGAGAGAGAGAGAGAGAGAGAGAGAGAGAGAGAGAGAGAGAGAGAGAGAGAGAGAGAGGGAGGAGAGAGGGAGAGATGGAGGGAGGGAGGCGGTCAGAGACAGGATGCAGCCGTCCCAACCCTGTCTCCACAGGACAGGAGAACAATAGTTCTGACCTTGGGGCACACACCATACACACACATACAGAGTTGTGCACACGCATACATGCGTTACACTAATACGAACACATTCAGTACACAGACATTGCACATACTCTGAGAAATACACAGATGTGTGCAATCACATTTAAACACACACGCATGCACACAAACACACACTCACCGTAGAGGTCTGGACCAACCGCCAGCTGAGGGTGGGGACAGTATTGCTATTTTGGGCCTGTGAGAAAGGAGAGAGGGAGAGAGAGAGAGAGAGAGAGAGAGAGAGAGAGAGAGAGAGAGAGAGAGAGAGAGAGAGAGAGAGAGAGAGAGAGAGAGAGAGAGAGAGAGAGAGAGAGAGGCAGGTGCCCAGTAGCTACAGGGCTGTACAGTCCTACTGGGATGGGGCCAAAGTCTCACTAATGGAGGCCTCCAGCCCAGTGCAGCAGACACGCAGTCAGTAACACAGAGCATAGTGGCTCCTGAATGTGGGAGAACAGTAGAGGAGGGCCCAGGGTCAAGACATTACAATATTTAACAGTCATGTATTGTGTCTGAGACAGATACCAAATGAGCTTGTTTGTGAGAGACAGGGAGAGAGAGAGACAGGGAGAGAGAGAGACAGGGAGAGTGAGAGACAGGGAGAGAGAGAGACAGGGAGAGAGAGAGACAGGGAGAGACAGTGTTTTGTCACCGGGCTAACCACATCTTTCTTCCCTCTATCGCTCTTTCTCTGACACCTTGGCGCTTTTATCTCTTTCCCCCTCTCCCTCCTTCCTCTCCCACACTTGGTTCTTTTCCACAGCAGACACAGTAGAATGAAGGACCCAGAGCTGAGTGACAAACATGGACAGTACCTCCTGGGCCAAGGTGAGTACACACACACACACGCACGCAAATAGTGCGTACAGATTTATTAAAAGTCATGTTATTCATATTTTAGTCAGTATGTGACCATGACTGGTTCGTCGTTTAATTCCCCCACTCCCCCTCCTCTCCTCAGGAGTCAAGGTCTATATTGACCCCTTTACCTACGAGGACCCTAACGAAGCCGTACGGGAGTTTGCCAAGGAGATCGATGTTTCCTTTGTCAAGATCGAGGAGGTCATTGGTGCCGGTGGGTCTCAGGCTGTCTCTCTGTGATTCTATTAAACAGACTGGTGGATAGGCTGTCTCTCTGTGATTCTATTAAACAGACTGGTGGATAGGCTGTCTCTCTGTGATTCTATTAAACAGACTGGTGGATAGGCTGTCTCTCTGTGATTCTATTAAACAGACTGGTGGATAGGCTGTCTCTCTGTGATTCTATTAAACAGACTGGTGGATAGGCTGTCTCTCTGTGATTCTATTAAACAGACTGGTGGATAGGCTGTCTCTGTGATTCTATTAAACAGACTGGTGGACAGGCTGTCTCTCTGTGATACTATTAAACAGACTGGTGGATAGGCTGTCTCTCTGTGATATTATTAAACAGACTGGTGGATAGGCTGTCTCTCTGTGATACTATTAAACAGACTGGTGGATAGGCTGTCTCTCTGTGATATTATTAAACAGACTGGTGGATAGGCTGTCTCTCTGTGATACTATTAAACAGACTGGTGGATAGGCTGTCTCTCTGTGATTCTATTAAACAGACTGGTGGATAGGCTGTCTCTCTGATTCTATTAAACAGACTGGTGGATAGGCTGTCTCTCTGTGATTCTATTAAACAGACTGGTGGATAGGCTGTCTCTCTGTGATTCTATTAAACAGACTGGTGGATAGGCTGTCTCTCTGTGATTCTATTAAACAGACTGGTGGATAGGCTGTCTCTCTGTGATTCTATTAAACAGACTGGTGGATAGGCTGTCTCTGTGATATTATTAAACAGACTGGTGGATAGGCTGTCTCTCTGTGATTCTATTAAACAGACTGGTGGACAGGCTGTCTCTCTGATTCTATTAAACAGACTGGTGGATAGGCTGTCTCTCTGTGATTCTATTAAACAGACTGGTGGATAGGCTGTCTCTCTGTGATACTATTAAACAGACTGGTGGACAGGCTGTCTCTCTGTGATTCTATTAAACAGACTGGTGGATAGGCTGTCTCTCTGTGATATTATTAAACAGACTGGTGGATAGGCTGTCTCTCTGTGATATTATTAAACAGACTGGTGGATAGGCTGTCTCTCTGTGATATTATTAAACAGACTGGTGGATAGGCTGTCTCTGTGATATTATTAAACAGACTGGTGGATAGGCTGTCTCTCTGTGATGTTATTAAACAGACTGGTGGATAGGCTGTCTCTCTGTGATATTATTAAACAGACTGGTGGATAGGCTGTCTCTCTGTGATACTATTAAACAGACTGGTGGATAGGCTGTCTCTCTGTGATTCTATTAAACAGACTGGTGGATAGGCTGTCTCTCTGTGATTCTATTAAACAGACTGGTGGATAGGCTGTCTCTGTGATTCTATTAAACAGACTGGTGGATAGGCTGTCTCTCTGTGATTCTATTAAACAGACTGGTGGATAGGCTGTCTCTCTGTGATTCTATTAAACAGACTGGTGGATAGGCTGTCTCTCTGTGATTCTATTAAACAGACTGGTGGATAGGCTGTCTCTCTGTGATTCTATTAAACAGACTGGTGGATAGGCTGTCTCTGTGATATTATTAAACAGACTGGTGGATAGGCTGTCTCTCTGTGATTCTATTAAACAGACTGGTGGACAGGCTGTCTCTCTGATTCTATTAAACAGACTGGTGGATAGGCTGTCTCTCTGTGATTCTATTAAACAGACTGGTGGATAGGCTGTCTCTCTGTGATACTATTAAACAGACTGGTGGACAGGCTGTCTCTCTGTGATTCTATTAAACAGACTGGTGGATAGGCTGTCTCTCTGTGATATTATTAAACAGACTGGTGGATAGGCTGTCTCTCTGTGATATTATTAAACAGACTGGTGGATAGGCTGTCTCTCTGTGATATTATTAAACAGACTGGTGGATAGGCTGTCTCTCTGTGATATTATTAAACAGACTGGTGGATAGGCTGTCTCTCTGTGATATTATTAAACAGACTGGTGGATAGGCTGTCTCTGTGATATTATTAAACAGACTGGTGGATAGGCTGTCTCTCTGTGATGTTATTAAACAGACTGGTGGATAGGCTGTCTCTCTGTGATATTATTAAACAGACTGGTGGATAGGCTGTCTCTCTGTGATATTATTAAACAGACTGGTGGATAGGCTGTCTCTGTGATATTATTAAACAGACTGGTGGATAGGCTGTCTCTCTGTGATGTTATTAAACAGACTGGTGGATAGGCTGTCTCTCTGTGATATTATTAAACAGACTGGTGGATAGGCTGTCTCTCTGTGATATTATTAAACAGACTGGTGGATAGGATGTCTCTCTGTGATATTATTAAACAGACTGGTGGATAGGCTGTCTCTCTGTGATATTATTAAACAGACTGGTGGATAGGCTGTCTCTCTGTGATTCTATTAAACAGACTGGTGGATAGGCTGTCTCTCTGTGATTCTATTAAACAGACTGGTGGATAGGCTGTCTCTCTGTGATTCTATTAAACAGACTGGTGGATAGGCTGTCTCTCTGTGATACTATTAAACAGACTGGTGGATAGGCTGTCTCTCTGTGATATTATTAAACAGACTGGTGGATAGGCTGTCTCTGTGATATTATTAAACAGACTGGTGGATAGGCTGTCTCTCTGTGATGTTATTAAACAGACTGGTGGATAGGCTGTATCTCTGTGATATTATTAAACAGACTGGTGGATAGGCTGTCTCTCTGTGATATTATTAAACAGACTGGTGGATAGGATGTCTCTCTGTGATATTATTAAACAGACTGGTGGATAGGCTGTCTCTCTGTGATATTATTAAACAGACTGGTGGATAGGCTGTCTCTCTGTGATTCTATTAAACAGACTGGTGGATAGGCTGTCTCTCTGTGATTCTATTAAACAGACTGGTGGATAGGCTGTCTCTCTGTGATTCTATTAAACAGACTGGTGGACAGGCTGTCTCTCTGTGATTCTATTAAACATACTGGTGGATAGGCTGTCTCTCTGTGCTATTATTAAACAGACTGGTGGATAGGCTGTCTCTCTGTGATATTATTAAACAGACTGGTGGATAGGCTGTCTCTCTGTGATATTATTAAACAGACTGGTTGATAGGCTGTCTCTGTGATTCTATTAAACAGACTGGTGGATAGGCTGTCTCTCTGTGATTCTATTAAACAGACTGGTGGACAGGCTGTCTCTCTGTGATTCTATTAAACAGACTGGTGGATAGGCTGTCTCTCTGTGATTCTATGAAACAGACTGGTGGACAGGCTATCTCTCTGTGATATTATTAAACAGACTGGTGGATAGGCTGTCTCTCTGTGATATTATTCAACAGACTGGTGGACAGGCTGTCTCTCTGTGATTCTATTAAACAGACTGGTGGATAGGCTGTCTCTCTGTGCTATTATTAAACAGACTGGTGGATAGGCTGTCTCTCTGTGATATTATTAAACAGACTGGTGGATAGGCTGTCTCTCTGTGATATTATTAAACAGACTGATGGATAGGCTGTCTCTCTGTGATATTATTAAACAGACTGGTGGATAGGCTGTCTCTCTGTGATATTATTAAACAGACTGGTGGATAGGCTGTCTCTCTGTGATACTATTAAACAGACTGGTGGATAGGCTGTCTCTCTGTGATATTATTAAACAGACTGGTGGATAGGCTGTCTCTCTGTGATACTATTAAACATACTGGTGGATAGGCTGTGTCTCTGTGATATTATTCAACAGACTGGTGGACAGGCTGTCTCTCTGTGATATTATTAAACAGACTGGTGGATAGGCTGTCTCTCTGTGATACTATTAAACATACTGGTGGATAGGCTGTCTCTCTGTGATTCTATTAAACAGACTGGTGGATAGGATGTCTCTCTGTGATATTATTAAACAGACTGGTGGACAGGCTGTCTCTCTGTGATATTATTAAACAGACTGGTGGATAGGCTGTCTCTCTGTGATATTATTAAACAGACTGGTGGATAGGCTGTCTCTGTGATACTATTAAACAGACTGGTGGATAGGCTGTCTCTCTGTGATACTATTAAACATACTGGTGGATAGGCTGTCTCTCTGTGATTCTATTAAACAGACTGGTGGATAGGATGTCTCTCTGTGATATTATTAAACAGACTGGTGGACAGGCTGTCTCTCTGTGATTCTATTAAACAGACTGGTGGACAGGCTGTCTCTCTGTGATTCTATTAAACAGACTGGTGGATAGGCTGTCTCTCTGTGATTCTATGAAACAGACTGGTGGACAGGCTATCTCTCTGTGATATTATTAAACAGACTGGTGGATAGGCTGTCTCTGTGATATTATTAAACAGACTGGTGGATAGGCTGTCTCTCTGTGATGTTATTAAACAGACTGGTGGATAGGCTGTCTCTCTGTGATATTATTAAACAGACTGGTGGATAGGCTGTCTCTGTGATATTATTAAACAGACTGGTGGATAGGCTGTCTCTCTGTGATGTTATTAAACAGACTGGTGGATAGGCTGTCTCTCTGTGATATTATTAAACAGACTGGTGGATAGGCTGTCTCTCTGTGATATTATTAAACAGACTGGTGGATAGGATGTCTCTCTGTGATATTATTAAACAGACTGGTGGATAGGCTGTCTCTCTGTGATATTATTAAACAGACTGGTGGATAGGCTGTCTCTCTGTGATTCTATTAAACAGACTGGTGGATAGGCTGTCTCTCTGTGATTCTATTAAACAGACTGGTGGATAGGCTGTCTCTCTGTGATTCTATTAAACAGACTGGTGGACAGGCTGTCTCTCTGTGATTCTATTAAACATACTGGTGGATAGGCTGTCTCTCTGTGCTATTATTAAACAGACTGGTGGATAGGCTGTCTCTCTGTGATATTATTAAACAGACTGGTGGATAGGCTGTCTCTCTGTGATACTATTAAACATACTGGTGGATAGGCTGTCTCTCTGTGATTCTATTAAACAGACTGGTGGATAGGATGTCTCTCTGTGATATTATTAAACAGACTGGTGGACAGGCTGTCTCTCTGTGATATTATTAAACAGACTGGTGGATAGGCTGTCTCTCTGTGATATTATTCAACAGACTGGTGGACAGGCTGTCTCTCTGTGATATTATTAAACAGACTGGTGGATAGGCTGTCTCTCTGTGATACTATTAAACAGACTGGTGGATAGGCTGTCTCTCTGTGATATTATTCAACAGACTGGTGGATAGGCTGTCTCTCTGTGATATTATTCAACAGACTGGTGGATAGGCTGTCTCTCTGTGATATTATTCAACAGACTGGTGGATAGGCTGTCTCTCTGTGATACTATTAAACAGACTGGTGGATAGGCTGTCTCTCTGTGATATTATTCAACAGACTGGTGGCTAGGCTGTCTCTCTGTGATATCTGTGATATTATTAAACAGACTGGTGGACAGGCTGTCTCTCTGTGATACTATTAAACAGACTGGTGGATAGGCTGTCTCTCTGTGATACTATTAAACAGACTGGTGGATAGGCTGTCTTTCTGTGATATTATTAAACAGACTGGTGGATAGGCTGTCTCTCTGTGATATTATTAAACAGACTGGTGGATAGGCTGTCTCTCTGTGATATTATTAAACAGACTGGTGGATAGGCTGTCTCTCTGTGATATTATTAAACAGACTGGTGGATAGGCTGTCTCTCTGTGATATTATTAAACAGACTGGTGGATAGGCTGTCTCTCTGTGATATTATTAAACAGACTGGTGGATAGGCTGTCTCTCTGTGATATTATTAAACAGACTGGCTGTCTCTCTGTGATATTATTAAACAGACTGGTGGATAGGCTGTCTCTCTGTGATACTATTAAACAGACTGGTGGACAGGCTGTCTCTCTGTGATATTATTAAACAGACTGGTGGATAGGCTGTCACTCTGTGATATCTGTGATATTATTAAACAGACTGATGGATAGGCTGTCTCTCTGTGATATCTGTGATATTATTAAACAGACTGATGGATCTGTCTGTGATATCTATTAAAACAGACTGGTGGATACTAGGCTGTCTGTCTCTGTGATATTATTAAACAGACTGGTGGATAGGCTGTCTCTCTGTGATATTATTAAACAGACTGGTGGATAGGCTGTCTCTCTGTGATATTATTAAACAGACTGGTGGATAGGCTGTCTCTCTGTGATATTATTAAACAGACTGGTGGATAGGCTGTCTCTGTGATATTATTAAACAGACTGGTGGATAGGCTGTCTCTCTGTGATATTATTAAACAGACTGGTGGATAGGCTGTCTCTGTGATATTATTAAACAGACTGGTGGATAGGCTGTCTCTCTGTGATATTATTAAACAGACTGGTGGATTGGCTGTCTCTCTGTGATATTATTCAACAGACTGGTGGATAGGCTGTCTCTCTGTGATATTATTAAACAGACTGGTGGATAGGCTGCTGTACTATCATGTATGTACTGTACTGACTCATGTTTCACTTGCTTGTCTCTAGGGGAGTTTGGGGAGGTGTGTCGGGGGAGGCTGAAGGTCCCAGGGAAGAAGGAGAACTACGTGGCCATCAAGACCCTGAAGAGTGGCTACACAGACAAACAGAGGCGGGACTTCCTGTCGGAGGCTAGCATCATGGGCCAGTTCCAGCACCCCAACATCATCCACCTGGAGGGCATCATCACTGCTTCCTGTCCCGTCATGATCCTCACTGAGTTCATGGAGAACGGAGCGCTTGACTCCTTCCTTAGGGTCAGTCTATATACCGTCTCTGAGCCTTCCACACACACAGAAACGCACACAGACACACACACACACAAACACAGACACACACAAACAAACACAAACACACACACAACCCCTTCCTTATGCGTCATTATTTCACTATGTCACTTCTGGACTCTGACTCTCCCTCAACCCTTCCCTCTTACACACATATTGAATTGTTTCTTCCAGATCTCAAACTCTTTCGTCTCTCTCTCTGTAGTTGAACGATGGTCAGTTCACTCCCATCCAACTGGTGGGCATGCTGCGTGGCATCGCGTCGGGCATGAAGTACCTGTCTGAGATGAGCTACGTCCACAGAGACCTGGCCGCCCGCAACATCCTGGTCAACAGCAACCTGGTGTGTAAGGTGTCTGACTTCGGCCTGTCCCGTTTCCTCCAGGAGAACTCCTCAGACCCCACCTACACCAGCTCTCTGGTGAGACTACTGCACCCTGTTCTTCCTCAACACCAAGCCCTTTGTGTGTGTGTGCATATGGTCATGGTGTATGGTTGTTGAATACAGATGCTCATGGTGTATGGTTGTTGAATACAGATGCTCATGGTGTATGGTTGTTGACTACATATGGTCATGGTGTGTGGTTGTTGAATACAGATGCTCATGGTGTGTGGTTGTTGACTACATATGGTCATGGTGTATGGTTGTTGACTACAGAGGATCATGGTGTATGGTTGTTGCCTACAGAGGATCATGGTGTATGGTTGTTGACTACAGATGGTCATGGTGTATGGTTGTTGACTACAGATGGTCATGGTGTGTGGTTGTTGACTACAGATGGTCATGGTGTGTGGTTGTTGACTACAGATGGTCATGGTGTGTGGTTGTTGACTACAGAGGATCATGGTGTATGGTTGTTGACTACAGATGGTCATGGTGTATGGTTGTTGACTACAGATGGTCATGGTGTGTGGTTGTTGACTACAGATGGTCATGGTGTGTGGTTGTTGACTACAGAGGATCATGGTGTATGGTTGTTGACTACAGATGGTCATGGTGTATGGTTGTTGACTACAGATGGTCATGGTGTGTGGTTGTTGACTACAGATGGTCATGGTGTGTGGTTGTTGACTACAGATGGTCATGGTGTATGGTTGTTGACTACAGATGGTCATGGTGTGTGGTTGTTGACTACAGATGGTCATGGTGTGTGGTTGTTGACTACAGATGGTCATGGTGTGTGGTTGTTGACTCCTGTCTTCTATCAGGGTGGTAAGATCCCTATCCGCTGGACCGCCCCAGAGGCCATCGCCTTCAGGAAGTTCACCTCAGCCTCCGACGCCTGGAGCTACGGCATCGTCATGTGGGAGGTCATGTCGTTCGGAGAGAGGCCCTACTGGGACATGAGCAACCAGGACGTGATCAACGCCATAGAGCAGGACTACCGCCTACCCCCGCCCCCTGACTGCCCCACCCACCTCCACCAGCTGATGCTGGACTGCTGGCAGAAGGAGCGCTCGGCCCGCCCTCGCTTTGCCGCCATCGTTAGCGCCCTGGACAAGCTGATCCGCAACCCTGCCTCGCTCAAGATCATGGCTCAGGATGGTGCAGGGTGAGTGAGCACAGATCTATAGGCAAGAGGGGTGGGTGTGGAGGGTGTGTGGGAGAGTCAGATAAGGTAGTGTGGGTTTAAACACAAAGCCTGAGGTAAAGACAGGGAAATGACTGTCTAACCAGCTGGAGTACTGTATATCCTGTCCCCTAATAGAGCCCCAGTCTCCACTACTTTATTCCTAGAATATAGTCCTGTCTTTCAGAGTTAGTCTACTGTCCCTCCTCTGTCTTGCTGTGACCTGTCAGGCTCTAGCTGTGCCTATCCTCTCCCCCTCTCCCACCCCAAATACTGACCTGTCACTCACAGCCTGGCCCATGCCCCCTCCCCTCCAGCAGCCATTGTTGTTGCCTGTCACTTATGCAGCCTTAGATCCCGCCCCTACTCCGTAGACATGCCTGTGAGGCCCCTGGTGTGTGTGTGACGTGTCTCTGTGTCTCTGTCCCCTGTCCCCAGGCCATCCCACCCCCTGCTGGACCAGCGGGCCCCCCCGGCCCCCTCAGCGTGTGGCTCCGTGGGGGAGTGGCTGAGGGCCATCAAGATGGAGCGCTACGAGGACAGCTTCCTCCAGGCTGGATTCACCTCTGTAGACCTGTTGGCCCAGATCACTGCTGAGTGAGTTCATACCTACAACAATGTAGCTGTCTGTCTGTCTGTCTCTGGGTGTCTTTCAGACTTTCAAACCTCTTGAAGTTGAGTCACTCTCAAAGTCCACAGCTGTCTGTCTGTATATCTGTCTGCCTATCTGTCTGTCTGTTTATCTAATAGTATGTCCTTCTTCTCAGGGACCTGCTGCGTCTGGGAGTGATCCTGGCTGGACACCAGAGGAAGATCCTGTCCAGCATCCAGACTCTGACCATGACCAAGAGCCCTGGAACCATACGCTTCTAACCCCAGCACAACTCAACTTGACCCCTGACCTCTTGCCCTGACCCAACACAGACACCAGCACGCACACACCACACAGAACATCGCACACCCATGGACCTATCCAGCACCCTGTGGTGCTGCACCCACGCAGTTCCTCTCCCTGGTACCAGTCCCTTCTTAGACATGAAGTCCATCAGTGTCGTGACAGAGCCTCAATACGAACTTATTATAGACGACCTTCCCTCCAACCTGTTCAACCTGTCCTTATTGACCACTGAGCGGTCAGTCAGGCCTGGTGCTGGGGTCTGGTGGGATACCGCCTCACTGGCCAGTTCACCCTCACTACTCCTCCTCTGCTTCACTGCTTGAATGTTTACCTGTGGTCCTGAACACACTGGTGATACTAGTGGAAGCACAGATCAACGTCAACCTAAGGACTATAGCTTTTCTATTGGTGTATTTCATGATGAAGAATATGAACTAGCCAGTAGCGGACGACGCTACTGCAACATGGTGACACTTTCACAAATGTTGTGTCTTGGATTATTCATCCATGTGGATTATATGATGATGTGATTACAGCTCTTTCAACGGACTGGAAAATGTGTGTTTGGACTCTTACCGGATGGACGTTTTCTTTTGGTTTCAAAATGCCTTGCCTTTCCTCAGGTGTTATGGTTAATGTCGGCATTTAGACCAGAACAGACTGTAGTCATACAAGCCTTCCTCTCCTCATCTTCCTCAGTGACTGTGCATGACTCTCCTGGGTCAGCTGTGTGGGAGGAGAGCAGGACTGAGATCAGCACTTTTCTAGGCTGAACAGAGAAGTTGGGTTTTTCAGTCAGAGATAGAGATCTCTCTCTCTGACTACACCTCTGCTCCTCTCAGAAGCTGCAGTATTTCCTGTGTTTCTCTTGGGGTATGGCTGGCTGGGCATTTCCACTTCCTGTTGCTGCTGGACTGGGCAGCTCACTTCCACACACTCAGACTGAAGGAGGTCCCTGGCCGTGGTTAACGAGACTAAGAGAACACTGCTTAAGTATTTTCTAATTGGACGACTTGACCTGGACAGACATCAGCCTCTCATTACTTGATTGATATTACTGTTGGTGTGTTTCCGTCTTGCTCGAGTGCCATTTGATATTCTATGTGATTTGAAATCAAAATGCCTTTTCTATAAAGCGGAAAGCCCTCCCAGGGTGATACAGTTAGATCTACCATACAAAGTCCCTTCAGATGCCAACAGTTTCACATGTTTATGTTTGGGGAGATTGTGTGCTTCCTTGTTAACTAAAGGATTGTGGGTAAGTGGTCTTCACATTGAGGATCTGTTATGAAAACAGGGACCTATCTTTTATAAAGTTGCCTTTTAAAATATTGTGTAGATAAGTATGTTTTGATTCCCCCTCCTTTCTGTGTGTAATGTGTATTCAGTCACAATAAAGACACACACCAGTGTTTATCACCTAGGACTCCTGCTCCTCTTTTAACAGGCAACTGAGCTTGTTATAACACACACATTACACACACTCCCTTTAGAGTTCTCAAATGCACACACATGAATGCATACACACACACACACACACACACACACACACACACACACACACACACACACACACACACACACACACACACACACACACACACACACACACACACACACACACACACACACACACACACACACACACACACACACATACAAAGTGAAACACAAGTAAGCACACACACTCTCATGCATACTAAGTGAAGCATCCCAAAAATGGAGTACACACACACATTCACACATATACACAGCCAACTTCAGTATATCATCCATATTCCTAATCGTTTTAAGGTGATCCGTTTCTTTGGCAGCTCTTGTTTCCAAACATTCCTCCCCACAGATACTGTGACCTCCACAGTGAGGGAGGGGGAGGGGGGTTGTGGTTTGGGAATTGAGCCTACCCCCCCTCCCAACCCTCACCCATTTCAGTTTATCTCCCTCACGGACATTCCTCTCTCTCCTGCTCCTTCCTTCAGAGAGACAACCCGTACCCCAGAGACCTCTCAGCTTGTCCTTGACTCTGTTCACTGACCCTCTCCTGTGTGTTCTCCCCCCTGCTCCTCAGCCCGTAGTCCTCTGGAGTAGTGCTCTGCTCTTACCCTGCTACGGACGACCGTGTTAACAGCACGTCCACTGCCCCATCTCAGAGCAGCCCACAGAGAGCTCACCACAGAGCAGCCCACAGAGAGCTCACCACAGAGCTCACCACAGAGCAGCCCACAGAGAGCTCACCACAGAGCTCACCACAGAGCAGCCCACAGAGAGCTCACCACAGAGCAGCCCACAGAGAGCTCACCACAGAGCAGCCCACAGAGAGCTCACCACAGAGCAGCCCACAGAGAGCTCACCACAGAGCAGCCCACAGAGAGCTTACCACAGAGCAGCCCACAGAGAGCTCACCACAGAGCAGCCCACAGAGCAGCCCACAGAGAGCTCACCACAGAGCTCACCACAGAGCAGCCCACAGAGCAGCTCACCACAGACTGTTTTCTGCTGTTTTCGACTCTCTCTCTCCACCGCACCTGCTGTCTCGACCTCTGAATGCTTTACATTGAAAAGCCAACTGACATTTACTCTTGAGGCACTGACATGTTGCACCCTCTACAACCACTGTGATTATTATTTGACCCTGCTGGTCATCTTGAAGAATATATGAACAATCTGGCCTTAATGGCCATGTACTCTTATAATTTCCACCCGGCACAGCCAGAAGACGACTGGCCACCCCTCAGAGCCTGGTTCCTCTCTACCCAGTACAGACAGAAGAGGACTGGCCACCCCTCGGAGCCTGGTTCTTCTCTACCCAGTACAGACAGAAGAGGACTGGCCACCCCTCAGAGCCTGGTTCCACTCTACCCAGTACAGACAGAAGAGGACTGGCCACCCCTCAGAGCCTGGTTCCTCTCTACCCAGTACAGACAGAAGAGGACTGGCCACCCCTCAGAGCCTGGTTCCTCTCTACCCAGTACAGACAAAAGAGGACTGGCCACCCCTCAGAGCCTGGTTCCTCTCTACCCAGTACAGACAGAAGAGGACTGGCCACCCCTCAGAGCCTGGTTCCTCTCTACCCAGTACAGACAGAAGAGGACTGGCCACCCCTCAGATCCTGGTTCCTCTCTACCCAGTACAGACAAAAGAGGACTGGCCACCCCTCAGAGCCTGGTTCCTCTCTACCCAGTACAGACAGAAGAGGACTGGCCACCCCTCGGAGCCTGGTTCTTCTCTACCCAGTACAGACAGAAGAGAACTGGCCACCCCTCTGAGCCTGGTTCTTCTCTACCCAGTACAGACAGAAGAGGACTGGCCACCCCTCAGAGCCTGGTTCCTCTCTACCCAGTACAGACAGAAGAGGACTGGCCACCCCTCAGAGCCTGGTTCCTCTCTACCCAGTACAGCTAGAAGAGACTGGCCACCCCTCAGAGCCTGGTTCCTCTCTACCCAGTACAGACAGAAGAGGACTGGCCACCCCTCAGAGCCTGGTTCCTCTCTACCCAGTACAGACAGAAGAGGACTGGCCACCCCTCAGAGCCTGGTTCCTCTCTACCCAGTACAGCTAGAAGAGACTGGCCACCCCTCAGAGCCTGGTTCCTCTCTACCCAGTACAGACAGAAGAGGACTGGCCACCCCTCAGAGCCTGGTTCCTCTCTACCCAGTACAGCTAGAAGAGACTGGCCACCCCTCAGAGCCTGGTTCCTCTCTAGGATTCTTCTTCATTTTCTAGGGAGTTTTTCCTAGCCACTGTGCTTCTACATCTGCATTGCTTGCTGTTTGGTGTTTTATGCTGGGTTTCTGTACAGCACATCTGCTGATTTAAAAATGTCTTTATAAATACATTTGATGGATTTATTGAGTTACTGACACAGACTATAATCTTAATCTGGCTGTTGGGTTTTTCAAATCATTAAAGATAATGTATGTGCTTCTGTTATCTGTGTTGTTGCTGAGTCGGTCCCAGGTCCCATGGCCCTCCCGTGCCCTCCACTATGCTGTTTTAGAGGAAGTGTGTCACAGAGGCTTTCATGTGCTGCAAATAAACAATGAGAGGATGACCCCTCCAAGCCCACTGACCTCTGACCCTTCCCCCAATGTAAAACAATAAATGCCCCCTCCAGACCCACACTTCGAATCAAATCAACGTTTATTGGGGGTTGCTGTAGAAATGTGCCATTCAGTCCTGCTGTTAAATCCCTCGCAAACAAAAGAGTTGGAGTGTCCCAATTTGAAATGGTTTTATAATTGGATATTTTCAACATAGGCAGTCCCAGGCGGTGTGCGTGCATACGGGTGTGTGTGTGTGTGTGAGTGGGTGTGTGTGTGTGAGAGATGGGTGTGTGTGAGAGATAGATGGGTAGTGAGCTAGCTCTGGTTCCTAGTGTCTGTCTGCGTGACCTTTAACCCCTATCTGAATGCCTATCCATTAGGGCTGTTGTTGAAGAGATAAAAGACTGGGCCAATCAGGTTTCAGCACTTAAAGGATTGTGTCATTCCCCTTACATTCCTGTGTGCACTCAAGTGTGGAGCCAGGGTGGTGGGGGCCTAGGGAGAGACAGAGCAGAAAGACAGGTGTGTGTGTGAGAGAGTCTGTGTATATAGTGGAGGTTGTTAAGAACTGTCTGCTTACTTTATAACAATCATTCCATATAGACATCTTCTTCTGGGCAGACTCTAAGGAAAGTACCTCTTGGTAGTTGGGGACTGACGTTACAACATTTAGTTTTATCTATTCAACTATAAGTATGTCCATCCATCTCTCTGTCAACCAGTCTGTCTTGTGTCCACAACCAGTCTTTACTCAAGCTTACGTTTGTGTTTATATAGTCATCATCACATATCCCTCATCCCCCTTGTCTGTCAATAACTTCCTCTATCCATCTTTCCCCCTGTCCACACATCCACGCCATCCCATCTTGTCCCCTGTCCCTTTATCTCTCATCCAGATCTTCCCCCACCATATGAGGAGGAAACAAAGTGGCCTTCCTGCACAACCTGGACTCAAGGGTAGAAGTAACCTAGTAAATGTAAATCTGGGACTCTCCAATTAGTATGGTGTGTTACGAATTGCAATTCGTACAATATGTTACGAATTTGCTAAGGTTAGCTAGGCTAGGGGTTAGGGTTAAGGTTTGGGTTAGGTTTAGGAGTTAGATTAAAAGGTTAAAGTTAGGGGAAGGGTTAGCTAATATGCCAAGTAGTTACAAATTAGCTAAAAAGTAGTAAGTAGTTGCTAATACGCTAAAATGCTAAAGTTGTCTGTGATGAGATTCGACCACGCAACCTTTGGGTTGCTAAATGTTCAGGTTATACACCCACCAATCACCGTACTTTTGTTTATGCCTTCAGTAACCTTGTCTTATGTAAACATACCAAACCTAACACAGTAATTGGTGTCCCGGATTTACTAGTCTATGAGACTAGGCTGTCCTGCCACACATACCCTGCCTCCCCTCCCAAGTCTGCACTGTGCTGAAACTCAAGCCCCAGGCTTCTAGGCCCCTCTGGCTCGTCTGGGAACAGGGGAGTAGTGAACGGGAAAACACTAGTTATTCCAAGAAAAATCTAAAAAGAGTCCGAATCAATGACTTTAGGTGAGAGGAGTCATATGACGTGATATATTTATGTGTGTGTGTGTCTGTAAATGTGGCCATGGTCGAAAGCTGAGTGCCTGTGATGACCTCATAACTTCCTTATCAAGGTGTGTTCGGTTTTAAGGATGAACTTGGCCAGGGGTCCCAACTGCTGCTCTTAATTCTCACCAAACTGTTAGACAAGGGGATTTCTTCACTCCTTCTGCACTTTTTAATCCCACTTCATGACTGACAACTCCAGCTGAACTCTCTGATCCCATGACAATATTTCACAGGCCTCTGCACCTTCATTGTATAGGTATACAACCCTCGTTCAGAGAGAACATCTGACCTCTTCCATTTGACCTTCTCCAAAGATTGAAGTTGGGCAGGATACAGAGTATGTGAGCGGAGTTGAGTGGCTGGAAATCCCGCTCATCGCTCACCACTCCATGTCCTTTCCAACTGCTCTTTTCTCACAAGAAGAAAGAAACTGCAGCTCCTTAAATGAATTCATTAAAATCATCATCCATATTTTAGCCAACAATTATGGTGACGACCTGGACCAACTATTTGGTTTGGAAGTATTGAAACTAAACCACATGATTTGAATGAAACGTATTTTAATAAACAACTTGAGAAGGTGACTGTATGAAGCCCTCATCAATTCAAATAGTGCTATTGTACCGGATATAAACACACACTGTAAATAGGTCAGGAGCCAGACAGGTAGCCCAATGAAAAGGGATTATTTAGGCTGTATTACTAGCCTATTATTTTAAGGTTATAGCCTACAAATAAATACATTGTGAAGCATTTGCAAGTTTGATACACCAGGCTGGCAGGAACAATAAGCTCTCGGTATTTAAACGACATTTTGTTGAATTAAATCAGCATAGTCTTTAAACTGTTCATATAGGCTGTGACTTAGAATTGAATAAAAATGTACCTAAACATGCCCCAGTCTTCAGTGCCTTTGAATTCCCTTTCAGAAACTCAAGTTTGGCCAGAGTCTGTGTCTTCAGGCTCATGCGATGGTGTCTGGAGAGTAGGCCAGAGAGTATCCTCGCTGCGCTCGCACAGCCACTGGGGATGCTAAACACTCTTCTGCCCACTCTCCTTTTCACCACGTCTAACACCAAATTTACTTAACAAAAGGGACATCTCAATAAGGTAAATCATGACATGGCACAAGTGGGGGGAGGGGAGGGGGCTTTCCTCTTTTGTTCTCTATTGATCCTCTGTTGTTCCTCAAGCAAGGGGGGAGGTCGATGACATCATAACTTCCCATCAAACCAACCGCTTGAATACCCTACATTATTGTGCTCCAAACATTGTTTTTGACTCTTTAGTGTGTGTACTTAGCATCTTAACACACATGCACTCATTCACACACACACACGCACGCACGCACGCACGCACGCACGCACGCACGCACGCACACACACACACACACACACACACACACACACACACACACACACACACACACACACAGACATAAACACATCCACACACACACACACACACACACACACACACACACACACACACACACACACACACACACACACACACACACACACACACACACACACACACACACACACACACACACACACACACACACACACACAGACAGACAGACATAAACACATATACTTACAGAATCTTCATGCTACACAAAAGACACAACTTTTATTTATTTTATTTTACTAGGCAAGTCAGTTAAGAACAAATTTGTATTTTCAATGACGGCCTAGGAACAGTGGGTTAACTGCCTGTTCAGGGGCAGAACGACAGATTTGTACCTTGTCAGCTCGGGGATTCAAACTTGCAACCTTTCGGTTACTAGTCCAACGCTCTAACCATTAGGCTACCCTGCCGCCCCATGGCTACCCTGCCGCCCCATGGCTACCCTGCCGCCCCATGGCTACCCTGCCGCCCCATGGCTACCCTGCCGCCCCATGGCTACCCTGCCGCCCCATGGCTACCCTGCAGCCCCATGGCTACCCTGCCGCCCCATGGCTACCCTGCCGCCCCATTGCTACCCTGCCGCCCCATTGCTGATACCAGACTCTTATTATGATTGCTAAATACTGCAAAATTAAAAACTTGTTCCCTAATCCCCCAATCCCTAAAATATGTAAATATTGGACTATAAATTGTGCCTTCCTGTATTATACTTATGCCCAGGGGTGCAACTTTGGTTTTAGAAGTGTGGGGGGGCATAATTAAATATATATTTTTTATCCAGATGGGTAAACATTCCAAACAGCCTACCCGACAGCTTGGAGGCGTCCGCATGGTCCTAAAGACCACTGTCGCCTCGTTTTGTATCACATTCCAATTATAAAATGGGGAGACAAAAATACAGCTTTCATTGTCCCCAGTGAAAGTTGCGCCCCTGCTTATGCTAAAACGTTTATACTATTCTACTGAGCCTTTTACTTTGTTCTTCTATCTTTTATTATTTATTATTGTTGTTGCATTGTCGAGAAGAAACCTGCAAGTAAGCATTTCATTGGACAATGTATACCATGTGTATCCTGTACATACAACTAATATAACTTGAAATTCAACTGAAACTATATTACTGTATTTATACTTGGGATATCGCTTTTCAACAGGAAAACTTCAAAAATCACTGGAGGATGTCTTTAACCTTTCACACAGGCCCCAGCTTAATCTCTCCTCTTAACTCCAACCCCTCCTCACCTCTGACCAACCCCTCCTCACCTCTGACCAACCCCTCCTCACCTCTGACCAACCCCTCCTCACCTCTGACAAATCCCTCCTCACCTCTGACCAACCCCTCCTCACCTCTGACAAATCCCTCCTCACCTCTGACCAACCCCTCCTCACCTCTGACCAAACCCCTCCTTACCTCTGACCAACCCCTCCTCACCTCTGACAAATCCCTCCTCACCTCTGACCAACCCCTCCTCACCTCTGACCAAACCCCTCCTTACCTCTGACCAACCCCTCCTCACCTCTGACCAACCCCTCCTCACCTCTGACCAACCCCTCCTCACATCTGACCCCCACAAGCATAAATCCCTTTAGCCAATCCCCCTTTTCTGTGCTGCTACATGCTGTGATTCTCATCTTTTTCTTCTGATGTTGTCTCCTCTAGTAAGCTCTGTTCTTTCTGAGGTCTGGCTGTCCTTCCTCCTAACAGGGTCTGGCCCTTGTCCTATCCTGGCTTACTCTCTAGCCTATCTGGGTGTGTTATCTTTACTACTGTCTGTTCTTTAGACCACTCAACCCAGGACCACATAAATAACTGTTATTTGTCTTCAAGCAAGTCTGGCTCTTCATAGAAGTGCCCAATAGATTGCCATTCAACAGATTGGGTCAGAATTAGCAGAATGATGATGCCTGTCAGTATTCAATCTAGAGCTCTATTTTAACTTACTGGCTAAACTCAACTCCATGATTTACAATGGAGTTGAGCAGCGACAAGTGTGGGCGGACTGCAGCTCTGACATCACATAAAATTGTGTTTTTATCAAAAACGACTGATTTCAGCACCCAATGAATAGCCTGCAAGTACACACAGCATTGTTCTGTGTGATTGTGAGCTATTCTTTGGGTGCTGAAATACGTTGTTTTTAAAATAAAAACGTAGTTTTATGTGACGTCAGAGCTGCAGTCTGCATTGTAAGAAGCCTAATTGCATGGATTCAATATCTAAATATATTGTTAAACACAGCATTCGCCCTGACATACAGTAGGAGCCAGGCCTACTGTAAATTGCATTATGTCTGCCATGTCTGAGCCATGGACATGCCAAATGTTTTCAATAAGCAAGTAATAAATTCACTATTGATAAGGCTTAAAAAGAGAGTGAATAATTCAAATCAAATTCGAATCGAAACAAAAGAGCAGCTTGTTTTAAACAGGATAAATACGGATAGAGGTACCATAGTTGCACAGTCTGTGCATATAATATTAAGGCAATGCAGAAAATGAAGGCTTTTATGAAAACTTTTCACAGAAGCTGGACAAATATCCAAAATAAAGAGACTGTCCGCTCACTGTTATACTGCTCCCAAATATAATGCTTTATAAACATAGTGGAACCCCTTTACAGATGGCATTCATACTTCTCCAGAGATTGCAGATGGCATCCATACTTCTCCAGAGATTGCAGATGGCATCCATACTTCTCCAGAGATTGCAGATGGCATCCATACTTCTCCAGAGATTGCAGATGGCATCCATACTTCTCCAGAGATTGCAGATGGCATTCATACTTCTCCAGAGATTGCAGATGGCATTCATACTTCTCCAGAGATTGCAGATGGCATCCATACTTCTCCAGAGATTGCAGATGGCATTTATACTTCTCCAAAATTGCAGATGGCATTCATACTTCTCCAGAGCTGGACAGATGGCATTGAATCATTCTATAGAGATTGCTTTTTCAAATCAAACCCCCCCAAAATAACTGTTGTTTTTCGTAAACAACAACAAGAGTTGTAAACAGGTTCGGGTCGGATGCATGATATCGTAAAATCAACAGGATGAAAAAGGAAACTTGTTGTTAAAAATGTCTGTTGAACCAGCCTTCGTAATAGCCTATAGACCAGGGTCAGGGTAGTCTACAGAGGGCTTGGTTTAAAAATGTCTGTTGAACCAGCCTTTGTAATAGCCTATAGACCAGGGTCAGGGTAGTCTAAGAGGGCTTGGTTTAAAAATGTCTGTTGAACCAGCCTTCGTAATAGCCTATAGACCAGGGTCAGGGTAGTCTACGGAGGGCTTGGTTTAAAAATGTCTGTTGAACCAGCCTTCGTAATAGCCTATAGACCAGGGTCAGGGTAGTCTACGGAGGGCTTGGTTTAAAAATGTCTGTTGAACCAGCCTTCGTAATAAACTATAGACCAGGGTCAGGGTAGTCTAAAGAGGGCTTGGTTTAAAAATGTCTGTTGAACCAGCCTTCGTAATAGCCTATAGACCAGGGTCAGTGTAGTCTACAGAGGGCTTGGTTTAAAAATGTCTGTTGAACCAGCCTTCGTAATAGCCTATAGACCAGGGTCAGGGTAGTCTACGGAGGGCTTGGTTTAAAAATGTCTGTTGAACCAGCCTTCGTAATAGCCTATAGACCAGGGTCAGGGTAGTCTACGGAGGGCTTGGTTTAAAAATGTCTGTTGAACCAGCCTTCGTAATAAACTATAGACCAGGGTCAGGGTAGTCTAAAGAGGGCTTGGTTTAAAAATGTCTGTTGAACCAGCCTTCGTAATAGCCTATAGACCAGGGTCAGTGTAGTCTACGGAGGGCTTGGTTTAAAAATGTCTGTTGAACCAGCCTTCGTAATAGCCTATAGACCAGGGTCAGTGTAGTCTACGGAGGGCTTGGTTTAAAAATGTCTGTTGAACCAGCCTTCGTAATAGCCTATAGACCAGGGTCAGGGTAGTCTACGGAGGGCTTGGTTTAAAAATGTCTGTTGAACCAGCCTTCGTAATAGCCTATAGACCAGGGTCAGGGTAGTCTACAGAGGGCTTGGTTTAAAAATGTCTGTTGAACCAGCCTTTGTAATAGCCTATAGACCAGGGTCAGGGTAGTCTACAGAGGGCTTGGTTTAAAAATGTCTGTTGAACCAGCCTTCGTAATAGCCTATAGACCAGGGTCAGGGTAGTCTACGGAGGGCTTGGTTTAAAAATGTCTGTTGAACCAGCCTTCGTAATAGCCTATAGACCAGGGTCAGGGTAGTCTACGGAGGGCTTGGTTTAAAAATGTCTGTTGAACCAGCCTTCGTAATAAACTATAGACCAGGGTCAGGGTAGTCTAAAGAGGGCTTGGTTTAAAAATGTCTGTTGAACCAGCCTTCGTAATAGCCTATAGACCAGGGTCAGTGTAGTCTACGGAGGGCTTGGTTTAAAAATGTCTGTTGAACCAGCCTTCGTAATAGCCTATAGACCAGGGTCAGTGTAGTCTACGGAGGGCTTGGTTTAAAAATGTCTGTTGAACCAGCCTTCGTAATAGCCTATAGACCAGGGTCAGTGTAGTCTACGGAGGGCTTGGTTTAAAAATGTCTGTTGAACCAGCCTTCGTAATAGCCTATAGACCAGGGTCAGTGTAGTCTACGGAGGGCTTGGTTTAAAAATGTCTGTTGAACCAGCCTTCGTAATAGCCTATAGACCAGGGTCAGGGTAGTCTACGGAGGGCTTGGTTTAAAAATGTCTGTTGAACCAGCCTTCGTAATAGCCTATAGACCAGGGTCAGGGTAGTCTACGGAGGGCTTGGTTTAAAAATGTCTGTTGAACCAGCCTTCAATAGCCTATAGACCAGGGTCAAGTCTAAAGAGGGCTTGGTTTAAAAATGTCTTGTTTCCAGCCTTGGGCAGCCTATAGACCAGGGTCAGGGTAGTCTACGGAGAGCTTGGTTTAAAAATGATATGAAACAGAAATCAAGCAATTGTTACAGGAAAATAAGCATCCTCATATCTCTTGTTTCATGTTGGGCATATAAATCTAGCCGACATGAAGATGTTTTACACACAACCAAAACAGGAGCTGGCTAAAAATGATGTTTTACACACAACCAAAACAGGAGCTGGCTAAAAATGATGTTTTACACAACCAAAACAGGAGCTGGCTAAAAATGATGTTTACAGATCATTTCCTACAATTCTACACATTTTGCCATAGGGTGGAGAGGAATGTTTGCAGTTTTTAATATGATATTTTTAGTTAGACTGACTAACAAAATCAATGAGGCCCCCCGGCTGGTAATTGGACCATGATTACTAAGTTTAGATAGCGGGCCACTAGACTAACGTAACAATCTAAAAAATGTTAGCTGACATGGCTAATTGAGTGACTGTCAGTGACTGATATAACAAGAGAAATACTGCTGAAACACAACCAAATTTCAAAATGACATCTTGTGTATTCTACTATGCAGTAAGTTGAGACCAAAACTGAGTTCCTGTAAAAACCCTTTTTCTTAGTTTTTATTGATCCAAGGGCTTTCTATGTATTTCCCTTCCCTGCTAAACAGATGTCCGCTCACTGTCCTGCTACCCCCAAACTTGATCTTTTAAGCTTCAGTGATTAAGATTTATTTCAAAGCAGTCTAAAGAACCAAAAGTAGGCTTGATTACTTGCCGAACGCATTGGGCAGGACATTAAAAACTGCCTTTGTTGAGGGGAGGGGAGACTATGCTGGGTTCTGAATCAGATGAAACCAAATGGAAAAACACATTTGTTTTTTATACAGCTATCATCAGTGACGTCTTTAGTTGATAAGATCCATTTACAGTGAGTGAATGAGAATCTCCTCCCTGGGCTGACATCCCCCTCCAAGTCCCTCAGCCCGCTGCACTCCCCAGCTCCACCATGAGCCCCTATCACCTCCCCCCTGAGGCCCACGCCTTCCCGAGCCCCCCACCACCTCCCCTGACTCTCCCCCATCTCCCCCCTGAGGCCCCCCACCTCCCCCTGAGCCCCCCACCCCCACATACGCCCTGAGTCCCCTCACCTCACCCCTGAGCCCCCCACCCCCCACATACGCCCTGAGTCCCCCTCACCTCCCCCTGAACCCCCACTTACCTCCTTTTCCTTTCAGACCCATGTGGATGATTTACAGCCCCTCATAATCACTCATTCATTAGACTGAAAACACATGCTCACTCACGCTCATTACTGACCTGTTCTACAAACCGCCAGCATGGTTTATGGGAACTCCCATCATGACGGTCTGCAGGGAACTCAATCCTTTATGCATGTGTGCTTCTTTCAATGCCTGTATCTTTGAATCCCTGTATCTTTGTTCACCATGCAGATACTTAGAAACTTGAGGACAGAGCATATGGCTTGATTTATCCAGCATCTGGTGTCAATATGCATGTTTTTCAGAGGTTGTGTGTGTGTGTGTGTGTGTGTGTGTGTTGTTGGTTAGGGGACCACTGAATTCCTCCAGGAGATCAGAGCACTCAGTATTAGAAGCATGTCTGAGGAAAGCTACTGCAGAAGTTCAATACTTATTTGTCTCAGGCTGCAATGAAATGTAGCCAAACATATTCAATAGCCATAATTGTGTTTATTCTCAAATTACAATGTATAACTACAGGTGACAGTTCATAAAGATCTGTCATCACCTTCTAAAAAGCAGATTTGTTATGTTCAGGGAAGTTTTGAAGATAATGGAAGGTGTTGTTACACAAAATGGCTGCAGTAAATCATCCTGTGGATGCCTCAGTAAAATGGAGGTCAACTACCTCATCTTTTCTCTGTTTAGTCCCACATTAGAGACAGAATATGCATGATGTCACCTTGTAGTGTACCTCACAATACCTGTGTATGTGCGTGTGTGTGTGTGTGTGCGTGGTGTGTGTGTGTGTGTGTGCGTGTGTGTGTGTGTGTGTGTGTGTGTGTGTGTGTGTGTGTGTGTGTGTGTGTGTGTGTGTGTGTGTGTGTGTGTGTGTGTGTGTGTGTGTGTGTGTGTGTGTGTGTGTGTGTGTGTGTGTGTGTGTGTGTGTGTGTGTGTGTGTGTGTGTGTGTGTGTGTGTGTGTGTGTGAGATCACAGAAATGCGTATGTAACAGAGAACAGAACCTTCCCTCTCCTTGAACCCCTGGCCCTTCTCTCTGCTGGTAATGAAAGGCAGGTTTCTCTGCTCACCTCTGTAACCAGCAGCAGACCCCTCCCCCAAGGCCCCTGCTCTTCTAGTGGTAAACATGCAAAGGGTAGGAAGAGGGTAGGTAGCTAATCAAGCTGGTCACGTGCCTGCGTGGGTGATGCAGAGGGAACATTTAAGGTCAATTTGGGCTCATTTTGATGAAACCCTATCTGTGCTTTATGCTAGGTGCTAGGGCTCAGAATGTATAGATATGTAGTAAAGGTTAGAAGTTAGCTTAGCATCAAACGGTTTTTGCTCATCTTTCTCTAAAATCCTAGATCCATTCAGACCCCCCCATCTCTCCCATTACTGCATCTATAAGGTTACATAGCTGGCCTTACTCTCTCTAGGGGGCTGGACCAATGTGATATTCCATATGCTACTTTGCCATTCTCTACATTTCCTTCACTCTTTTTTCATGCTCAGTTCTTTTTCAGTTTCTCTCCACTATTGCTTATGCTTGCGCATTGTAGGTCAGGCGCCACACACGTGGTTTGGGACATTGTTTCATATCTTACTTCATTTCAGAGGCTTCCTAGTACAGATGTAGAGTCTTAAGTTGATCACCCTCTTGCAGGAGAACTTTCTTGTGTAAATTTAGTCCGTCCCCTCGCCCCTACCCTGGCTCGAACCAGGGACCCTCTGCACACATAGACAACTGACACCCACGAAGCTCCCCAAAAGCCGCTGCCCTTGCGGAGCAAGGGGACCAACTACTTCAAGGTCTCAGAGCGAGTGACGTCACCGATTCAAACGCTATTAGCGCGCACCACCGCTAACTAGCTAGCCATTTCACATCGGTTACACTTGCAACGCAGGAAATGTCAAACTTGTGGTGTACTTGACTTCTCAAGTTTGTAATTTCCACTTTGACATTTCAGACTTGATTTTCCCCTATTAAATGGATCAACTGCTACAAAAGTGTCCATGAATTATAATCCACATAATAATTCACATTTCCTGTTTCTGTTGGATTCAGCGCACTTAGATAATCTTCTGTGACTCAGAGTCCCAAGGGTTCAGGCTGGCATTAATATCAGTTATTTTACGAGGTGACAGTGAGTCCCTGCTCTAACTGAGGTACCTGGAGTTCTGTGTCTCTGCTAACAACAGTAACTCACTTTCTCCATCACTGATTTCCCTTGTGGTTTTCAAAATTAGAGGCTCATCCATCAAACACGCTGTCACAATATTATGCCACCAATTATCCCCTGCTTCTTCCACATTCCCAGACACAGTTCAGCTCGACCACTGCCTTTTCCCAACACTACCCCTAAAGACCATTTTAATGACTGCCATAACTGACTGTAATAACTGTGTGTTCATTCATCTAATTGAGCCTCTTATTCCATGAAAGTCCTCAACTCCCGAAGGATGCACTGTGTGTATGTGTGTGTGTGCGGGTCCATGTGCTTGTGTGTGGGATGATACCTAGTCACTTTATCCCTATGTGCATAGCTACCTCAACTCCCTCGTACCCCTGCACATCTACTCTGTACTGGTACCCCGTGTATATAGCCAAGTTACCATTACTCATTTTGTATTTGTTCCTTGTGTTGTCATTTTTCTATTATTTTTCTCCCTGCATTGTTGGAAGGACCCGTAAGTCAGCATTCCACTGTTACTCTACACCTGTTGTTTGCCAAACGTGACGAATAACATTTGATTGGATTGAGATTTTCTTCAATGCAGTAAGATGTTGTTTTTTTCCCCCTCTGTTTTTATACTGCAAACCTCATCCAACATTCACTAATGACACACACACAAACATGTGTGTTCATATTTTCTCTCCCATGTTCTGTCTCTCCCCGGTCTATATACAACCACTTATTGGCCATTCAGTGACATAGGAGGCTGTTCAGCTGTGATCACTAGTACCACATGAATGTACCAACTAGATCATATCCCTCCTCCACACCCCGCAAATCCCACTCACTCATGAACAACTGACATGTTTTCAAAGCTGTCTTTAGTCCACAGACTAGAGAGACCATAATTGTCCTGCTATTGAACACAAATATTATTCTAATTGTGTCTCTACGTTTAACTCTTGCAGCAACATTTACACCTCTCATTCAGGTTGACTGAAACCCACTTTTGAGTTCCATCCTCAAAAGCAATAATTATCTCGTTTTCATTTAAATACTTGTCTTTAAACATGCTATTGATTGTACACACAACTGACATTAAACAGTGCTCATTCTGAAAAATAGGGATTATCATGTCTTTGTTTGCTTTCAGATGTTGAAGGTGTGAAGAAGAACCAACGGTGTCTTTCAGACGTTGAAAGTGTGAAGAAGAACCAACGGTGTCTTTCAGATGTTGAAGGTGTGAAGAAGAACCAACGGTGTCTTTCAGATGTTGAAGGTGTTAAGAAGAACCAACGGTGTCTTTCAGATGTTGAAGGTGTGAAGAAGAACCAACGGTGTCTTTCAGATGTTGAAGATGTGAAGAAGAACCAACGGTGTCTTTCGGATGTTGAAGGTGTGAAGAAGAACCAACGGTGTCTTTCGGATGTTGAAGGTGTGAAGAAGAACCAACGGTGTCTTTCAGATGTTGAAGGTGTGAAGAAGAACCAACGGTGTCTTTCAGACGTTGAAGGTGTGAAGAAGATCCAACGGTGTCTTTCAGATGTTGAAGGTGTGAAGAAGAACCAACGGTGTCTTTCAGACGTTGAAGGTGTGAAGAAGAACCAACGGTGTCTTTCAGATGTTGAAGGTGTGAAGAAGAACCAACGGTGTCTTTCGGATGTTGAAGGTGTGAAGAAGAACCAACGGTGTCTTTCGGATGTTGAAGGTGTGAAGAAGAACCAACGGTGTCTTTCAGATGTTGAAGGTGTGAAGAAGAACCAACGGTGTCTTTCAGACGTTGAAGGTGTGAAGAAGATCCAACGGTGTCTTTCAGATGTTGAAGGTGTGAAGAAGAACCAACGGTGTCTTTCAGACGTTGAAGGTGTGAAGAAGAACCAACGGTGTCTTTCAGATGTTGAAGGTGTTAAGAAGAACCAACGGTGTCTTTCAGATGTTGAAGGTGTGAAGAAGAACCAACGGTGTCTTTCAGATGTTGAAGATGTGAAGAAGAACCAACGGTGTCTTTCAGATGTTGAAGGTGTGAAGAAGAACCAACGGTGTCTTTCAGACGTTGAAGGTGTGAAGAAGAACCAACGGTGTCTTTCAGATGTTGAAGGTGTTAAGAAGAACCAACGGTGTCTTTCAGATGTTGAAGGTGTGAAGAAGAACCAACGGTGTCTTTCAGATGTTGAAGGTGTGAAGAAGAACCAACGGTGTCTTTCAGATGTTGAAGGTGGAAGGAGAACCAACGGTGTCTTTCAGATGTTGAAGGTGTGAAGAAGAACCAACGGTGTCTTTCAGATGTTGAAGGTGTTAAGAAGAACCAACGGTGTCTTTCAGATGTTGAAGGTGTGAAGAAGAACCAACGGTGTCTTTCAGATGTTGAAGGTGTGAAGAAGAACCAACGGTGTCTTTCAGATGTTGAAGGTGTGAAGAAGAACCAACGGTGTCTTTCAGATGTTGAGGGTGTGAAGAAGAACCAATGGTGTCTTTCAGATGTTGAAGGTGAAAGGAGAACCAACAGTGTCTTTCAGATGTTGAAGGTGTTAAGAAGAACCAACGGTGTCTTTCAGATGTTGAAGGTGTGAAGAAGAACCAACGGTGTCTTTCAGACGTTGAAGGTGTGAAGAAGAACCAACGGTGTCTTTCAGATGTTGAAGGTAGGGAGAAGAACCAACGGTGTCTTTCAGATGTTGAAGGTGTGAAGAAGAACCAACTGTGTCTTTCAGATGTTGAAGGTGTGAAGAAGAACCAACGGTGTCTTTCAGATGTTGAAGGTAGGGAGAAGAACCAACGGTGTCTTTCAGATATTGAAGGTAGGGAGAAGAACCAACGGTGTCTTTCAGATGTTGAAGGTGTGAAGAAGAACCAACGGTGTCTTTCAGATGTTGAAGGTAGGGAGAAGAACCAACGGTGTCTTTCAGATGTTGAAGATGTGAAGAAGAACCAACGGTGTCTTTCAGATGTTGAATGTTTGAAGAAGAACTAACGGTGTCTTTCAGATGTTGAAGGTGTTAAGAAGAACCAACGGTGTCTTTCAGATGTTGAAGATGTGAAGAAGAACCAACGGTGTCTTTCAGATGTTGAAGGTAGGGAGAAGAACCAACGGTGTCTTTCAGATGTTGAAGGAGTGAAGAAGAACCAACGGTGTCTTTCAGATGTTGAAGTTGTGAAGAAGAACCAACGGTGTCTTTTCTGCATATACATTCTCAGTTCGATTGAACCCAATGAATGAGGTAAAGTTGCAGAAAGCCCTTTTCTCCAGGTCTTAGCTAACAAAGGTCACAAGCACAACTGGACACAATGCGGCATCTGCCCACAACTTAAAATAGATGTGTGTTCTTGAACCTGGTCACTTGAAGATGACAGGAAAAGTACAGGGAAACATTTTCAGAGGCTCAGTGGTTTGAGAAGGCCAAGGTTCCATAATGATACGTGGCTTTACTTCTTGACCATTTGACCACTGGTCCAGAGAAATGGATGAAGACTGTTTTCAACATGGAGACAGACAATCTAAAACCCTCTATACTTATGTGGTAGATGATGAGCAGCAAGAGCCAAGAAGCATGACGGAGCCAGGAATTAGTATCTGGGGGTGGTGGTAATACAGGGACTAATTGTGTGGAACCAGAGTGGTGGAACCACCGTACTCATGCCTCTATAGCCCCGTTTATACCTGATAATAACGTGTGTCCTTTGTCCTGATCTTGTCCACATTCTGATTGTGCCCACATTTTTAGACAGGTGTAGACGATTAAAAGAGTCATTGTGATCTGATTGTTAAGTGTAAACGAACAAGATCAGGACAATATCAGGATGAAGGACGCATGTTACAACCAGGTTTAAATGAGGCTTCTGACAGAGCATAAGAGGACTCTTCACACAACCTGTCTTCCTAAACGGCCCGAGGGACCAAATACACCCGCTGACTGAAGTGTTGCTCATCTGTGGAGCCCCTCACACGTAGGCTGAGGCGGATGGGTACACCACACTACATAGAAAGCCGTTTGTATGTGTGTTATACTGACTGAAATGCCTGCTTTAACGAATGTGTGCTATGTGAAGGGACTGCGCTGTATTCCAGGAGAGAGTTGAGCTCATTGTCCTGGATTGTATGATCTGAATGCTAGAGCAGTGACTGCACCACACACTCTCGTTAACAGACATCTGACCACCACTTAGTCAACCTCTCGCCTTTGAGCATTAAACGTTTCAATGTGTTTCCCCCTCTATGAGCTTTGATGTCAGGTTGGAAAATGTCCCACAGTGAGTGATTGTGTCGATCACAGTTTCCAGACCTATTGCCCATGACTGGTTTTGGCACGGCAGTGTGTAATCCCAAACTCATTATGTGTCCCAGCTCTTACCCATGGTAAACCAACTGTTTAGTTTACAAAGCCTTTGCAATGTATATGAGCAGTGCTGAGCTTAAGTTTGGTTAAATGTGTGGTCTCTGAGCCTATATAGTGTATACTAGCGTCTATTTGTGTTAGTACTTCCATAAAGTCCCATTTCTAAGTTGATATTTTTGTTCCTGTTTAAAATGTAGACTCGGGCAATTGCTGATTTGCTCATTTGCATGTATAATTAGCATCGTCTCAACAAAAGACCTGCTCCCTAATTAGCTCTGATCAATTATGAATGAAGTCTCCATCACAACAAATCCCCAACTATCTGTGATTCTGTGTCCACTGTTTGTCTCTCGGGATGTGATGTGAATCTTTATTGGGGATCGTACCAGCATGCAGTTAACAGGAATAAATGAGCTCCCCCGAAGTACAGCAGCTTAGTCTCCCAGCATGTTGAAGTCCATGCCGGTAAATTATAGCTGCTTCTGAGTTATTAGGATTTAGGGAGAGACTCAGATGTGCGATACAAGAAAGGATGAGCGTGTGGAGGGGAATATAAAAGGGATAGAGAAAATTGTTATGGCGGTATAGTACTGGAAGGAAATACCGAGACCAGAACATCAGGCCATAATGTCAGCCATGGCGGCATGTTTAGTGTAGTGAATTAAAAGCACCAGGACTCGGATGTGGAGACAGAGACTGATAGACGCTAAGTCTGTTTGAGTGTAAACAGGGTTGTGGGCTGTGGTCGGTGAGTGTTTGTGTTCCTCTCCTTGAGCCACTTCCTGAGGAGAGAGAAAGGGAGAAGGACAACAACACAACTGCTGCTCCTCTGTGGTTACGGTGATAAATCATCAAATCTGCACCGACCATAACAACATCTCTTCCTACAGCTAAAAATGAACCTAATCGCTCTCTCCTTATATACAGCGCATTCGTAAAATATTCAGACAGCTTGACTTCTTCAAAAATGTGTTACTTGACAGCCTTATTCTAAAATGGATTTAAAAAAAATGTTCTTCTCATCAATCTCCACATCATACCCCAAAATGACAAAGCAAAAACAGGTTTAGAAATTTTTGTAAAAAAAATACAAAAAATATATGACATATATTTCATTTACGTGAGTATTCAGACCCTTTACTCAGTACTTTGTTGAAGCACCTTTGACAGCGATTACAGCCTTGAGTTTTCTTGGGTATGACGCTACAAGCTTGGTACACCTGTATTTGGGGAGTTTATCCTATTCTTCTCTGCAGATCCTCTCAAGCTCTGTCAGGTTGGATGAGGAGCGTTGCTGCACAGCTATGTTCATGTCTCTCCAGAGATGTTCAATCAGGTTCAAGATGTTCAATCTGGGCCACTCAAGGACATTCAGAGACTTGACACAAAGCCACTCCTGCGTTTAGGCTGTGTGCTTAGGGTCGTTGTCCTGTTGGAAGGTGAACCTTTGCCCCAGTCTGAGGTCCTGAGCGCTCTGGAGTAGGTTTTCATCAAGGATCTCTCTGTACTTTGCTCTGTTCATCTTTCCCTCGATCCTGACTAGTCTCCCAGTCCCTGACGCTGAACAACATTCCAACAGCATGTTGCCACCATCATGCTTCACCGTAGGAATGGAAACAGGTTTCCTCCAGATGTGACAATTGGCATTCAGGCCAATGAGTTCAATCTTGGTTTCATCAGACCAGAGAATCTTGATTATCATGGTCTGAGAGTCATTTAGGTGCCTTTTGGCAAACTCCAAGTGGGCTGTCATGTGCCTTTTACTGAGATGTGGCTTCCGTCTGACCACTCTACCATTAAGGCCTGACTGGTGGAGTGCTGCAGAGATGGTTGTCCGTCTGGAAGGATCTCCCATCTCCACAGAACTCTGGAGCTCTGTCAGAGTGGCCATCGGGTTCCTGGTCACATCCCCGACCAAGGCCCTTGTCCCCCGATTGCTCAGGTTTGACCGGGAAGCCAGTTCTAGGAGTCTTTTGTGGCTCCAAACTTCTTCCATTTGAGAATGATGGAGGCCACTGTGTTCTTTGGGACCTTCAATGCTGCAGATCATTTTATTTTTCCTACAGAAAATTATTTCGACCTCATGGTTTGGTTTTTGCTCTGGCATGCAGTGTCAACTGTGGGAACGTATATAGACAGGTGTGTGCCTTTCCAAATCAGGTCCAATCAATTGCATTTACCACAGATGGACACCAATCAAGTTGTAGAAACATTTCAAGGATGATCTATGGAAACAGGATGCACCTGAGCTCAATTTCTCACAGCAAAGGGTCTAAATACTTATGTAAATAAGGTAAAACTGTTTTCGCTTTGTCATTATGGGTTATTGTGTGTAGATTGATGAGGAATTATTGTATTTAATCCATTTTAGAATAAGGCTGTAACGTAACAAATGGGAAGGGGTTTGAATACTTTTCGAATGCCCTGTAGATGGTTGTGACGGCTGCATCCTGTCTCTGACCGCCTCCCTCCATATCTCTCCCCACTGCTCCTCTCTCCCCCCTCCATCCTCATTCTCTCTCTCTCTCTCTCTCTCTCTCTCTCGATCACCCCCACTCTCTTTCTCTCTCCTTGCCTTCCACCGTTGCAAATTCTCTGTAAAACCCGAAACACAAAGAATATGAAAGGCTGTAATTAATGTAACAGGAAGGGCACTCCAGTGTGTGTAGATAATTACAGACCTGGATGAGCCTGTAAAATGAGACAGAAACCTCAGGTCTGTAGTCTAGGTATGTAGTAGTAGTAGAAAAAAGTTCTGTAGTCTAACAGGTCTGTAGTCTAACAGGTCTGTAGCAACAGAGGTCTGTAGTCTAACAGGTCTGTATAACAGAGGTCTGTAGTCTAACAGGTCTGTATAACAGAGGTCTGTAGCAACAGAGGTCTGTAGTCTAACAGGTCTGTATAACAGAGGTCTGTAGTCTAACGGGTCTGTATAACAGAGGTCTGTAGCAACAGAGGTCTGTAGTCTAACAGGTCTGTATAACAGAGGTCTGTAGTCTAACGGGTCTGTATAACAGAGGTCTGTAGTCTAACAGGTCTGTAGTCTAACAGGTCTGTATAACAGAGGTCTGTAGTCTAACAGGTCTGTATAACAGAGGTCTGTAGCAACAGAGGTCTGTAGTCTAACAGGTCTGTATAACAGAGGTCTGTAGTCTAACAGGTCTGTATAACAGAGGTCTGTAGCAACAGAGGTCTGTAGTCTAACAGGTCTGTATAACAGAGGTCTGTAGTCTAACAGGTCTGTATAACAGAGGTCTGTTGCAACAGGATCTCTCAGGATTACTCTGCCTTTCTCCCTTAAAGCAACAATAAACCCAAGGCAGTGGGAGCCTGAGAATCAGTTCAATAAAAAACAAGGCTATAACCAGAGGAAGAGAGGAATGTGGGTTTTCGCTGAATGTAAATATTATCTGTGAGCTCTGAGTCAGTTTATATGGTTCTGTCACAAAAAGACAGTTGTAGAAACCATACTTTCAAGCTTATACAATTAGAAATATACAATTAGATAAAACTCCATTATAAAGAGCACAATCCACTTGGAAGCCCTTTTCATCTTGCTTCCTTTCACGTTATCTCTGTTGACTTCACTTTGCTTCATAAACACAGTAAAAACCTCACTTAAAGCTAGAGAGACGGAGCAGAAAACCTGGGAGGCAAGATGTAACGATATGACTATATCTTGTGTATTTAGCTACGTTTACAGTGCCCTCTAGAGTTATATCCAGGACACACGCTATGTAGACCTTCAGACAGCTAGACATGAACCCATTTATGGATATTATCCTATTCTCAAGGTCTCAACTGTGAGAGGTTTTTCAGTGCCAGAGTAGGTGTTGTGTGTTTAGGTATATGCACGCGCTCGCGGCTTGTGTGTTTGGTGACCGTTGCACCCTGTTCCATTGTGTTCATTTCTGCTACGTTGCAGAGTGTGAATAATACCTGTGTGTCTATCCTGACGGTGTACATGGTGGGAAAGGAGCTATCTAGAGATCTGCCTTTGAACACTATCTAGGTCAGGGCGATCGCTCCACTCCGCCTGGAAACCATGGAAATACAAGACCAACACATTTTTGTCAGTGACCATCTCTCGCTCCAATCTCTACCACCTCTACTACCTCTCTGGCCTATTATCAAACTACTGTAGATTTAGCTCGTTAATTTACTCCGAACATTGGTGTGGGTAGAGCAGCTTGCTATGGAAGAGGTAAGCCATGCAAAAGTATGTGGACACCCCTTCAAATGAGTGGATTTGTCTATTTCAGCCACACCCGTTGCTGACAACTGTATAAAATTGAGCACAAAGCCATGCAATCTCCACAAATTACATCAAATTGTATCTGTCACATGCGCCAAATACAGCAGGTGGACCTTACCGTGAAATTATGACTTATAAGACCTTAACCAACAGTGCAGAGTGAGGAAATATTTGCTAAATAAGCTAAAGTAAAAAAAAAGTAACACAATAAAAGAACAATAACAAGGCCTTATACAGGAGGTGCCGAGTCAATGTCCAGGGGTAGAGGATTAGTCGAGGTAGTAGAGGTCATATGTACAGTAGCAGTCAAAAGTTTGGACACACTTACTCATTCAAGTTTTCTTCATTTTGACTATTTTCTATATTGTAGAATAATAGTGAAGACATCAACACTATGAAATAAAATAAGCTGTTACGGAGCCTTTTGGACCTAGACTTGGCGATCTCGTACCGCTTGCTGTGCGGTAGTAGAGAGAACAGTCTATGACAAGGGTGGCTAGAGTCTTTGACAATTTTTAGGGCCTTCCCTATACCGCCTGGTATAGAGGTCCTGGATGGCAGGAAGCTTGGCTCCAGTGATGTACTGGGCTGTACACACTACCCTCTGTAGTGCCTTGCATCGGAGGCTGAGCAGTTGCCATACCAGGCGGTGATGCAACCAGTCAGGATGCTCTCGATGGTGCAGCTGTAGAACCTTTTGAGGATCTAAGGACCCATGCCAAATCTTTTCAGTCTCCTGAGGGGGAATAGGCATTGTCGTGCCCTGTGTTTGGACCATGATAGTTTGTTGTCTCAACCCGCTCCATTACAGCCCCGTCGATTTGAATGGGGGTGTGCTCGGTCCTCCTTTTCCTGTAGTCCACGATCATCTCCTTTGTCTTGATCACGATGTCAGGTCTCTGACCTCCTCCCTATAAGCTGTCTCATCATTTTCGGTGATCAGGCCTACCACTATTGTGTCATTGGCAAACTTAATGATGGTGTTGGTGTTCTTGGGCACAGAGACTATGGTGGTCTGCTTGAAACATGTAGGCATTACAAGCTCGGTCAGGGACAGGTTGAAAATGTCAATGAAGACACATGCGAGTTGGTCACCGCAGGCTCTGAGTACACGTCCTGGTAATCCATCTGGCCCTGCACCCTCGTGAATGTTGACCGGTTCAAAAGGTCTCACGTCGGCTACAGAGAGCGTGATCACACAGTTGGAATAGCTGGTGCAATCATGCATGCTTCCGTGTTGCTTGCCTCAAAGCGTGCATGGAAGTCATTTAGCTCGTCTGGTATGCTCGTGTCACCGGGCAGCTCGCGTCTGGGCTTCCCTTTGTAATCTGTAATAGTGTGCCAGCCCTGCCAGATCCGGTGAGCGTCAGAGCCGGTGTAGTAGGTTTGAATCATTGTTCTGTATTGACCCTTTGCCTGTTTGATGGTTAGTCGGAGGACATAGGGGGATTTCTTATAAGGATCCAGACTACTGTCCTGCTCTTTGAAAGCAGCAGCTCTACTCTTCAGCTCAGTGCGGATGTTGCCTATAATCCATGGCTTCTGGTTGGGATATGTACGTACGGTTACTGTGGGGACAATGTCATCAATGCACTTCTTGAGAAATTATGTGGTGTACTCCTCAATCCTATCTGATGAATCCCGGAGCATGTTCCAGTCTGTGCTAGAAAAACAGTCCTATAGTTTAGCCTCTGCTTCATCTGACCACTTCCGTATTGAACGAGTCACTGGTAGGTTTTGCTTGTAAGCAGGAATCAGGAGGATAGAATGATGGTTTTGGAATGAGATGTTCAACGAGCAGGTGTCCACATACTTATGGTCATGTAGTGTAGTTTAACGTGTTTGATGGACAGGCACGAGAAGAGACTGAAATGTCACTGGTGGGGAGAGAGCGGGAGAGAGGGGTGGACATGGAGGAGGCTTGGCTTGAAGTGCGAGACGTGATCATTACATGACGTGAATTGAAATGTTTTTAGGCTATTACTAGCATCCTAACTTCACTATATTACAGAATTATATACTTGGAACAAAAAGGAACGTTAGTAACAAGTTCTCAAGAAAAAAAATGAATGGTTCTGTTCCGGATCACTTTCGTTTCCTATTCTGTTTCCCTTACTCAAAATTGCCATCCGTTTTGTCACCATACACTACCCACCATTGCGACCTGTACGCTCTCGTTGGTTGACCCTCGCTTTATACTCGTCGCCAAACCCACTGGCTACAGGTTATCTACAAGTCTCTGCTAGGTAAAACCCCGCCTTATCTCCGCTCACTGGTCACCATAGCAGCACCCACTCGTAGCACGCGCCCCCAAAGCTAATTCCTCTTTTGGTCGCCTTTCCTTCCAGTTCTCTGCTGCCAATGATTGGAACGAACTGTAAAAATTACTGAAGCTGGAGACTCATATCTCCCTCACTAGCTTTAAGCACCAGCTGTCAGAGCAGCTCACAGATCACTGCACCTGTACATAGCCCATCTGTAAACAGCCCATCTATCTACCTCATCCCCATACTGTATTTATTTATTTATCTTGCTCCTTTGCACCCCGGTATCTCTTCTTGCACATTCATCTTCTGCACATCTACCATTCCAGTGTTTAATTGCTATACTGTAATTACTTCGCCACCATGGCCTATTTATTGCCTTAACTCCCTTATCTTACCTCATTTGCACTCACTGTATATAGACTTTTTGTTTTCTTTTGTTGTACTGTATTATTGCTATGCTTTATCTTGGCCAGGTCGCAGGTCGCAGTTGCAAATGAGAACTTGTTCTCAACTAGCCTACCTGGTTAAATAAAAGTGAAATATATATATTTTTAAATATATATATATATATATTTCTGTGACAAGCTGTCCAGTGCTGCATTTTAGGCTCAGCTGAGCTCCTTCATGCATAGATTTGTATTTTTGCCACTTGTTTGCCATTCCTCCTTCATAAAAATAGCCTTTATTCCAATGAATTACATTTATCTGTTCACTTAACATTGTTTGCTTTTGTCAGTCAGCTGTTTAGAGCACTTATTGCTATGTTTTTCAGGAGTGCGCGGGTACCGGTGTTCCCCCTGCCATCCATGGCCAGAAGTACAAGACCATTTATTTAGCTTTATTACTTTCTATCAATATTTTGTTGTCTTTCCTGAATCAGATGATGGTTGACAATATCACTAGACAACAATGCACATCCAGTCCATCCAACAAGTATATGTTAATGACAGTAGGCCTATAGTTACATAGGCATAGTTACATTTACTGTGCATTTTCCAAGATTTCCAAGATCCATGATTCGTACAGGGTTTAAGTTCAATGTTCGAATTAAATTGTTAAATGCTTAATAATGACAAATAACACTGTCATTTATGTTATTAATGTAAGGAAAGAGGGTATTTTAAGTTACACAATCTGTGAAAACTCTAAGCATTTACTCATGAATTATGGGCAACTCATAAGCTTGGGTGTAAAACATGTTTTGAGTCAACTCATGAATTATATTGAATGTAGGATTCCTATTCTGCGTGTGTTCATTTGTTTCAAATTGCCTTGACTGAGATGGTAGGCTACCGGCAGGGGTTTAGGCCTAGTAGAGGGTAAACGCAAGTAAATGCAGTTTACCCACCTCTAAAAAAATGCATTGAAAGTATAGGAAGGGTCATTCTTTTTTTTCACTGCGACCAACAAACAGAGTTTAACCACCTATTTTCTTTAAACACTACATCACTGGGTATAGGTCTATTAGAAGTTGGTAATACACATTGTAGTGAGTTTAGTAAGTTGACAGGGTGACCATCCTGTTTTCTTAACTTTTTAGAGTGATTTGTTTGACAATCAGATGAAACTATAATGACTGGTTGTGTTCATGCCCCATTAAAAGGTCATTCCTTTTTTACCGTTGAAATGACGTCTTTATTACTAGGGCCAATTATTAGGGCAAGCGTGTGCACTCAATTAGGGGGTCCAGCCTTTCTAACCCCTGACAAGACATCTTTTGCTTTGCAACTCTGCCTAGAAGCCCAGCATCCCGGAGTCGCCTCTTCACTGTTGACATTGAGACTGGTGTTTTGCGGGTACTATTTAATGAAGCTGCCAGTTGAGGACTTGTGAGGCGTCTGGTCATATATAATAACTAATTGATAACTAATTATGAGCAGATAAGAAATGAAACTGTTTGTTGCGCAGTACAGCCCACAACTAACCTGCCAGCTTCTAAGAAATACACACAAATTGTTAAAGGGTTTCTGCAATAAAACATTCACCCGTTCGGTGAAACGCCAATTGAGCAATGTCTGTTGTCCCCTCCAGAGATTGGACAGCTTAATGACCTCTCTCTGTTCACCGTCTGCCCTGGCCTTTCTCCCCCTGTCTGGTACAGGTACCTCCACCACACTCACCCCTCTCTGTTCACGTCTGACCTGGCCTGTCTCCCCCTGTCTGGTACAGGTACCTCCACCACACTCACCTCTCTCTGTTCACCGTCTGACCTGGCCTGTCTCCCCCTGTCTGGTACAGGTACCTCCACCACACTCACCTCTCTCTGTTCACCGTCTGACCTGGCCTGTCTCCCCCTGTCTGGTACAGGTACCTCCACCACACTCACCTCTCTCTGTTCACCGTCTGCCCTGGCCTTTCTCCCCCTGTCTGGTACAGGTACCTCCACCACACTCACCTCTCTCTGTTCACCGTCTGACCTGGCCTGTCTCCCCCTGTCTGGTACAGGTACCTCCACCACACTCACCTCTCTCTGTTCACCGTCTGACCTGGCCTGTCTCCCCCTGTCTGGTACAGGTACCTCCACCACACTCACCTCTCTCTGTTCACCGTCTGACCTGGCCTGTCTCCCCCTGTCTGGTACAGGTACCTCCACCACACTCACCTCTCTCTGTTCACCGTCTGACCTGGCCTGTCTCCCCCTGTCTGGTACAGGTACCTCCACCACACTCACCTCTCTCTGTTCACCGTCTGACCTGGCCTGTCTCCCCCTGTCTGGTACAGGTACCTCCACCACACTCACCTCTCTCTGTTCACCGTCTGCCCTGGCCTTTCTCCCCCTGTCTGGTACAGGTACCTCCACCACACTCACCTCTCTCTGTTCACCGTCTGACCTGGCCTGTCTCCCCCTGTCTGGTACAGGTACCTCCACCACACTCACCTCTCTCTGTTCACCGTCTGACCTGGCCTGTCTCCCCCTGTCTGGTACAGGTACCTCCACCACACTCACCTCTCTCTGTTCACCGTCTGACCTGGCCTGTCTCCCCCTGTCTGGTACAGGTACCTCCACCACACTCACCTCTCTCTGTTCACCGTCTGACCTGGCCTGTCTCCCCCTGTCTGGTACAGGTACCTCCACCACACTCACCTCTCTCTGTTCACCGTCTGCCCTGGCCTTTCTCCCCCTGTCTGGTACAGGTACCTCCACCACACTCACCCCTCTCTGTTCACGTCTGACCTGGCCTGTCTCCCCCTGTCTGGTACAGGTACCTCCACCACACTCACCTCTCTCTGTTCACCGTCTGACCTGGCCTGTCTCCCCCTGTCTGGTACAGGTACCTCCACCACACTCACCTCTCTCTGTTCACCGTCTGACCTGGCCTGTCTCCCCCTGTCTGGTACAGGTACCTCCACCACACTCACCCCTCTCTGTTCACCGTCTGACCTGGCCTGTCTCCCCCTGTCTGGTACAGGTACCTCCACCACACTCACCTCTCTCTGTTCACCGTCTGCCCTGGCCTGTCTCCCCCTGTCTGGTACAGGTACCTCCACCACACTCACCTCTCTCTGTTCACGTCTGCCCTGGTCTGTCTCCCCCTGTCTGGTACAGGTACCTCCACCACACTCACCTCTCTCTGTTCACCGTCTGCCCTGGCCTGTCTCCCTCTGTCTGGTACAGGTACCTCCACCACACTCACCCCTCTCTGTTCACCGTCTGCCCTGGCCTGTCTCTCCCTGTCTGGTACGGGTACCTCCACCACACTCACCTCTCTCTGTTCACCGTCTGCCCTGGCCTGTCTCTCCCTGTCTGGTACAGGTACCTCCACCACACTCACCCCTCTCTGTTCACCGTCTGCCCTGGCCTGTCTCTCCCTGTCTGGTACGGGTACCTCCACCACACTCACCTCTCTCTGTTCACCGTCTGCCCTGGCCTGTCTCCCCCTGTCTGGTACGGGTACCTCCACCACACTCACCCCTCTCTGTTCACCGTCTGCCCTGGCCTGTCTCCCCCTGTCTGGTACAGGTACCTCCACCACACTCACCCCTCTCTGTTCACCGTCTGCCCTGGCCTGTCTCCCCCTGTCTGGTACAGGTACCCCTGTTGGGACGAGTGACTCTGAACTTGCAATGGCTAGCCCTAAGTCAATATATATTTTTTCTTGTGCTCCTATTTGGCTAATTTCCTCATGACTCCTGCATGCTTTGTTGACTATTAACTTTCTTGTTTACCGTGGAACAGACTATGTTTGTTCCCACACTCGGGACTCTGACTCTATTGGTTACACAGACTTTTGGCCTCCCATCCAATTCTAACCACTTCTCGCTGGCTTTGTATTCTTGTTACCTGAGGAAATTGCAGTACAATATGATCTAACGTACATTCAAATGTTATAAATGAACACTGCAGAGCTCTCCCTGTCCTCTGCCATTCCTTGAATGTATTACTGCTGATTATATCTGGTAATGTGCATGTACAGTCGTGAACAAAAGTTTTGAGAATGACACAAATATACATTTTCGCAAAGTCTGTTGCCTCAGATTGTATGATGGCAATTTGCATATACTCCAGAATGTTATGAAGAGTGATCAGATGAATTGCAATTAATTGCAAAGTACCTCTTTGCCATGCAAATGAACTGAATCTCCAGAAAACATTTCCACTGCATTTCAGCCCTGCCACAAAAGGACCAGCTGACATCATGTCAATGATTCTCTCGTTAACACAGGTGTGAGTGTTGACGAGGACAAGGCTGGAGATCACTCAGTCATGCTGATTGAGTTCGAATAACAGACTGGAAGCTTCAAAAGGAGGGTGGTGCTTGGAATAATTGTTCTTCCTCTGTCATCCATGGTTACCTGCAAGGAAACACGTGCGTCATCATTGCTATGCACAAAAAGGGCTTCAAAGGCAAGGATATTGCTGCCAATAAGATTGCACCTAAATCAACCATTTATCGGATCATCAAGAACTTCAAGGAGAGCGGTTCAATTGTTGTAAAGAAGGCTTCAGGGTGCCCCAGCAAGCGCCAGGACCTTCTCCTAAAGTTGATTCAGCTGTGGGATCGGGGCACCACCAGTACAGAGCTTGCTCAGGAATGGCAGCAGGCAGGTGAGAGTGCATCTGCACGCACAGTGAGGCGAAGACTTTTGGAGGATGGCCTGGTGTCAAGAAGGGAAGCAAAGAAGCCACTTCTCTCCAGGAAAAACATCAAGGACAGACTGATATTCTGCAAAAGGTACAGGGATTGGACTGCTGAGGACTGGGGTAAAGTAATTTTCTCTGATGAATCCCCTTTTGTTTGTTCCGATTGTTTGGGGCATCTGGAAAAAAGCTTGTCCGGAGAAGACCAGGTGAGCGCTACCATCAGTCCTGTGTCATGTCAACAGTAAAGCGTCCTGAGACCATTCGTGTGTGGGGTTGCTTCTCAGCCAAGGGAGTGGGCTCACTCACAATTGTGCCTAAGAACACAGCCATGAATAAAGAATGGTACCAACACATCCTCCCAGAGCAACTTCTCCCAACCATCCAGGAACAGTTTAGTGATGAACAATGCCTTTTCCAGCATGATGCGCCATCACCTTGCCATAAGGCAAAAGTGATAACTAAGTGAACAAAACATTTATATTTTGGGTCCATGGCCAGGAACCTCCCCAGACCTTAATCCCATTGAGAACTTGTGGTCAATCCTCAAGAGGCATATAGACAAACAAAAACCCACAAATTCTGACAAACTCCAAGCATTGGCTGAGCTCTTTAAACTCTCTGGGATATGTGGGACGGTAGCATCCCACTTGGCCAAAAGCCAGAGAAAATGCAGAGCGCCAAATTCAAATAAATTCCTATAAAAAATCAAACTTTCATGAAATCACACATGTAAGATACCAAATTAAAGCTACACGTGTTATGAATCCAGCCAACATGTCAGATTTCAAAAAGGCTTTTCGGCGAAAGCAAACGATGCTATTATCTGAGGATAGCACCTCCATAAACAAAAGAGAGAAAACATATTTAAACCCTGCAGGTGCGACACAAAATGCAGAAATAAAGATATAAATCTTGCCTTACCTTTGACCAGCTTCTTCTGTTGGCACTCCAATATGTCCCATAAACATCACAAATGGTCCTTTTGTTCAATTAATTCTGTCCATATACAGTGGGGCAAAAAAGTATTTAGTCAGCCACCAATTGTGCAAGTTCTCCCACTTAAAAAGATGAGAGAGGCCTGTAATTTTATCGTAGGTACACTTCAACTATGACAGACAAAATGAGGAGAAAAAAATCCAGAAAATCACATTGTAGGATTTTTTTATTAATTTATTTGCAAATTATGTTGGAAAATAAGTATTTTAAGTGGGAGAACTTGCACAATTGGTGGCTGACTAAATACTTTTTTGCCCTACTGTATATCCAAAATGTCCATTTATTTGGTGCATTTGATCCAGAAAAACACTGGTTCCAACTTGCGCAATGTGACTACAAAATATCTCAAAAGTTACCTGTAAACTTTGCCAAAACATTTCAAATTACTTTTGTAATTCAACTTTAGGTAAATAATCGATAAAATTGAAGACGGGATGATCTGTGTTCAATACAGGAAGAAAACAAACTGAAGCATGCTTTCTGGTCATGCGCCTCTATCAAACAGTACACATGAAGTGACCCTCATTCAAGATGGCAGTAATTCTTCATTACACAAAGGAATAACCTCAACCAATTTCTAAAGACTGGTGACATCCAGTGGAAGCGGTAGGAACTTCAAGCAAGTCCATTAGGAATCTGGATTCCCAATGAAAACCCATTGAAAAGAGAGTGAAAATGGTTTGTCCTCGGGTTTTTGCCTGCTACATAAGTTATTTTATACTCACCGACATGATTCAAACAGTTTTAGAAACTGAGTGTTTTCTATCCAATACTAATAATAATATGCATATCTTATCTTCTGGGGATGAGTATCAGGCAGTTGAATTTGGGCATGCTTTTCATCCAAAATTCCAAATGCTGCCCCCTATCCTAGAGAAGTTAAACACCACTTCATATAGATGGATTCCTATTTGACTCAGCCATGCCTCCTTGCCCACCCAACATTTCCTTATCTCCGACCCCTTCTAAAGCGACTCGCCCCGAAGCTCCTCCCTCTTTTCCCCTGCCCCGCTACAAAGTTTATCCCTGCAGGCAGTCACTGAATCTGAGGTGCTAAAGGGGCTCCTTAAACTTGACCCCCCAAAAAACATCTGGGTCAGATAGTTTAGACCCTTTCTTCTTTATGGCTGCTGCCCCTATCATTGCCTATCTCTAACCTTTTTAACTTGTCTATTCTCTCTGGGGAGGTTCCCATTGCTTGGAAGGCAGCCACGGTTTGTCCTTTATTTAAAGGAGGAGATCAAGCTGATACTAACTGTTATTGGCCTATTTCTATTTTGCCCTGTTTATCAAAAATGTTGGAAAAACCTGTCAATAATCAACTGACTGGCTTTCTTGATGTCTATAGTATTCTCTCTGTGTCATGCAGGTGAATGAGGACCCAAAAGCGACTTGGCGAAAACAGAGTATTTAATCCAGTAATAAACTTTACAAAACAAAAAGCATAATACTACTCGTAAAGACGAGAACAGACTGGAGACTTGATCGAGAACTGCAGGTTGCCCCGGGAAGGCACTTGAACCTAGCAGACTCAGACACCTGCTCACCACGCAGCATCTGAGGGAAACACGACACGACAGGGCAAAACATAGACACAGCACGGTGAATATAGATGAGGATCCGACAGGGCAGGTACGGGAAACAAGGAGAGAAATAGGGACTCTAATCAGGGAAAAGGATCGGGAACAGGTGTGGGAAGACTAAATGATGATTAGGGGAATAGGAACAGCTGGGAGCAGGAACGGAACGATAGAGAGAAGAGAGAGCGAGAGAGTGAGAGAGGGAGGGGGAGAGAGAGGGCTAGAAAGAGGGAAAGAACCTAATAAGACCAGCAGAGGGAAACGAATAGAATGGGAAGCACAGGGACAAGACATGATAATAAATGACAAAACATGACAGTACCCCCCCACTCACCGAGCGCCTCCTGGCGCACTCGAGGAGGAATCCTGGCGGCAACGGAGGAAATCATCAATGAGTGAACGGTCCAGCACGTCCCGAGACGGAACCCAACTCCTCTCCTCAGGACCGTAACCCTCCCAATCCACTAAGTATTGGTGACCCCGTCCCGAGAACGCATGTCCATGATCTTATGTACCTTGTAAATAGGTGCGCTCTCGACAAGGACGGGAGGGGGGAGGGAAGACGAACGGGGGTGCGAAGAAAGGGCTTAACACAGGAGACATGGAAGACAGGATGGACGCGACGAAGATGTCGCGGAAGAAGCAGTCGCACAGCGACAGGATTGACGACCTGGGAGACACGGAACGGACCAATGAACCGCGGAGTCAACTTACGAGAAGCTGTCGTAAGAGGAAGGTTGCGAGTGGAAAGCCACACTCTCTGGCCGCAACAATACCTAGGACTCTTAATCCTGCGTTTATTGGCGGCTCTCACAGTCTGTGCCCTGTAGCGGCAAAGTGCAGACCTCACCCTCCTCCAGGTGCGCTCACAACGTTGGACAAACGCTTGAGCGGAGGGAACGCTGGACTCGGCAAGCTGGGAAGAGAATAGAGGAGGCTGGTAACCCAGACTACTCTGAAACGGAGATAACCCGGTAGCAGACGAAGGAAGCGAGTTGTGAGCGTATTCTGCCCAGGGGAGCTGTTCTGCCCAAGACGCAGGGTTTCTGAAAGAAAGGCTGCGTAGTATGCGACCAATCGTCTGATTGGCCCTCTCTGCTTGACCGTTAGACTGGGGATGAAACCCGGAAGAGAGACTGACGGACGCACCAATCAAACGACAGAACTCCCTCCAAAACTGTGACGTGAATTGCGGGCCTCTGTCTGAAACGGCGTCTAACGGGAGGCCATGAATTCTGAACACATTCTCGATAATGATTTGTGCCGTCTCCTTAGCGGAAGGAAGTTTAGCGAGGGGAATGAAATGTGCCGCCTTAGAGAACCTATCGACAACCGTAAGAATCACAGTCTTCCCCGCAGACAAAGGCAGACCGGTAATGAAGTCTAGGGCGATGTGAGACCATGGTCGAGAAGGAATGGGGAGCGGTCTGAGACGACCGGCAGGAGGAGAGTTACCCGACTTGGTCTGCGCGCAGTCCGAACAAGCAGCCACGAAACGGCGCGTGTCACGCTCCTGAGTCGGCCAACAAAATCGCTGGCGAATAGACGCAAGAGTGCCTCGAACACCGGGATGACCAGCTAACTTGGCAGAGTGAGCCCACTGAAGAACAGCCAGACGAGTGGAAACAGGAACGAAAAGGAGGTTACTAGGACAAGCGCGCGGCGACGCAGTGTGCGTGAGTGCTTGCTTAACCTGTCTTTCAATTCCCCAGACTGTCAACCCGACAACACGCCCATAAGGAAGAATCCCCTCGGGATCAGTAGAAGCCACAGAAGAACTAAACAGACGGGATAAGGCATCAGGCTTGGTGTTCTTGCTACCCGGACGGTAATAAATCACAAACTCGAAACGAGCGAAAAACAACGCCCAACGAGCTTGACGGGCATTAAGTCGTTTGGCAGAACGGATGTACTCAAGGTTCTTATGGTCTGTCCAAACGACAAAAGGAACGGTCGCCCCCTCCAACCACTGTCGCCATTCGCCTAGGGCTAAGCGGATGGCGAGCAGTTCACGGTTACCCACATCATAGTTGCGCTCAGATGGCGACAGGCGATGAGAAAAATAAGCGCAAGGATGAACCTTATCGTCAGACTGGAAGCGCTGGGATAGAATGGCTCCCACGCCTACCTCTGAAGCGTCAACCTCGACAATGAATTGTCTAGTGACGTCAGGAGTAACGAGGATAGGAGCGGACGTAAAACGTTCTTTTAGAAGATCAAAAGCTCCCTGGGCGGAACCGGACCACTTAAAACACGTCTTGACAGAAGTAAGAGCTGTGAGAGGGGCAGCAACTTGACCGAAATTACGAATGAAACGCCGATAGAAATTAGCGAAACCTAAAAAGCGCTGCAACTCGACACGTGACCTTGGAACGGGCCAATCACTGACAGCTTGGACCTTAGCGGAATCCATCTGAATGCCTTCAGCGGAAATAACGGAACCGAGAAAAGTAACGGAGGAGACATGAAAAGAGCACTTCTCAGCCTTTACGTAGAGACAATTCTCTAAAAGGCGCTGTAGAACACGTCGAACGTGCTGAACATGAATCTCGAGTGACGGTGAAAAAATCAGGATATCGTCAAGATAGACAAAAACAAAGATGTTCAGCATGTCTCTCAGAACATCATTAACTAATGCCTGAAAAACAGCTGGCGCATTGGCGAGACCAAACGGCAGAACCCGGTACTCAAAATGCCCTAACGGAGTGTTAAACGCCGTTTTCCACTCGTCCCCCTCTCTGATGCGCACGAGATGGTAAGCGTTACGAAGGTCCAACTTAGTAAAGCACCTGGCTCCCTGCAGAATCTCGAAGGCTGATGACATAAGGGGAAGCGGATAACGATTCTTAACCGTTATGTCATTCAGCCCTCGATAATCCACGCAGGGGCGCAGAGTACCGTCCTTCTTCTTAACAAAAAGAACCCCGCCCCGGCCGGAGAGGAAGAAGGCACTATGGTACCGGCGTCAAGAGACACAGATAAATAATCCTCGAGAGCCTTACGTTCGGGAGCCGACAGAGAGTATAGTCTACCCCGAGGAGGAGTGGTCCCCGGAAGGAGATCAATACTACAATCATACGACCGGTGAGGAGGAAGGGAGTTGGCTCGGGACCGACTGAAGACCGTGCGCAGATCATGATATTCCTCCGGCACTCCTGTCAAATCGCCAGGTTCCTCCTGAGAAGTGGGGACAGAAGAAATGGGAGGGATGGCAGACATTAAGCACTTCACATGACAAGATACGTTCCAGGATAGGATAGAATTACAAGACCAATTAATAGAAGGATTATGACATACTAGCCAGGGATGACCCAAAACAACAGGTGTGAAAGGTGAACGAAAAATCAAAAAAGAAATAGTCTCACTGTGGTTACCAGATACTGTGAGAGTTAAAGGTAGTGTCTCAAATCTGATACTGGGAAGATGACTACCATCTAAGGCAAACATGGGCGTAGGCTTGTCTAACTGTCTGAAAGGAATGTTATGTTTCCGAACCCATGCTTCGTCCATGAAACAACCCTCAGCCCCAGAGTCAATCAAGGCACTGCATGTAGCACCCGAACCGGTCCAGCGTAGATGGACCGACATAGTAGTACAAGATCTAGATGAAGAGACCTGAGTAGTAGCGCTCACCAGTAGCCCTCCGCTTACTGATGGGCTCTGGCCTCTTACTGGACATGAATTAACAAAATGTCCATCAAATCCGCAATAGAGGCACAGGCGGTTGGTGATCCTCCGTTCCCTCTCCTTAGTCGAGATGCGAATCCCTCCCAGCTGCATGGGCTCAGTCTCAGAGCCAGAAGAGGGAGATGGTTGCGATGCGGAGCAGGGAAACACCGTTGATGCGAGCTCTCTTCCACGAGCCTGGTGACGAAGATCTACCCGTCGTTCTATGCGGATGGCGAGAGCAATCAAAGAGTCCACACTGGAAGGAACCTCCCGAGAGAGAATCTCATCTTTGACCACTGTGTGGAGTCCCTCCAGAAAACGAGCGAGCAGCGCCGGCTCGTTCCAGTCACTAGAGGCAGCAAGAGTACGAAACTCTATAGAGTAATCCGTTATGGATTGATCACCTTGGCATAGGGAAGCCAGGACCCTAGAAGCCTCCCCACCAAAAACTGAACGGTCAAAAACCCGAATCATCTCCTCTTTAAAGTTCTGGTAATTGTTAGAACAATCAGCCCTTGCCTCCCAGATAGCTGTGCCCCACTCTCGGGCCCGGCCAGTAAGGAGTGAAATGACGTAAGCAACCCGAGCTCTCTCTCTAGAGTATGTGTTGGGTTGGAGAGAGAACACAATCTCACACTGGGTGAGAAAGGAGCGGCACTCAGTGGGCTGCCCGGAGTAGCAAGGTGGGTTATTAACCCTAGGTTCTGGAGGCTCGGCAGGCCAGGAAGTAACAGGTGGCACGAGACGAAGACTCTGGAACTGTCCAGAGAGGTCGGAAACCTGAGCGGCCAGGTTCTCCACGGCATGGCGAGCAGCAGACAATTCCTGCTCGTGTCTGCCGAGCATGGCTCCTTGGATCTCGACGGCAGTGTTACGAGCGTCTGTAGTCGCTGGGTCCATTCCTCGGTCGGATCCTTCTGTCATGCAGGTGAATGAGGACCCAAAAGCGACTTGGCGAAAACAGAGTATTTAATCCAGTAATAAAAAAACAAAAAGCATAATACTACTCGTAAAGACGAGAACAGACTGGAGACTTGATCGAGAACTGCAGGTTGCCCCGGGAAGGCACTTGAACCTAGCAGACTCAGACACCTGCTCACCACGCAGCATCTGAGGGAAACACGACACGACAGGGCAAAACATAGACACAGCACGGTGAATATAGATGAGGATCCGACAGGGCAGGTACGGGAAACAAGGAGAGAAATAGGGACTCTAATCAGGGAAAAGGATCGGGAACAGGTGTGGGAAGACTAAATGATGATTAGGGGAATAGGAACAGCTGGGAGCAGGAACGGAACGATAGAGAGAAGAGAGAGCGAGAGAGTGAGAGAGGGAGGGGGAGAGAGAGGGCTAGAAAGAGGGAAAGAACCTAATAAGACCAGCAGAGGGAAACGAATAGAATGGGAAGCACAGGGACAAGACATGATAATAAATGACAAAACATGACACTCTGGTGTGAAATCCGGTTTCCATGTCACTCCAACCTTAAAGGTCCTCAATGATGTCACCATTGCCCTTGATTCTAAGCCCTTGATTCTGTGAGCCCTTGATTCTTTGCTGCTATTTTTATTGACTTGGCCAAAGATTTTGATACGGTAAACCATTCCATTCTTGTGGGACGGCTAAGGAAAATTGGTGTCTCTGGGGGGTCTTTGGCCTGGTTTGCTAACTCTCAAAGAGTGCCGTGTAAAAAGTCAGAACATCTGCTGTCTCAGCCACTGCCTGTCACCAAGGGTGTACCTCAAGGCTCGAGCCTAGGCCCCACACTCATCTCAATTTACATCAACAACATAGCTCAGGGAGTAGGAAGCTCTCTCATCCATTTATATGCAGATGATACAGTCTTATACTCAGCTGGCCCCTCCCTGGATTTTATGTTAAACACTGTACAACAAAGCTTTCTTAGTGTCCAACAATCTTCCTCTGCCCTTAACCTTGTTCTGAGCTCCTTCAAAACAAAGTTAATGTGGTTTGGCAAGAATAATAATAATAGTGTGATTTCTGCCTCTGAGGGTTTTAGAGGTAGTCACCTCATACAAGTGTTTGGGAGAATGGCTAGATATACACTGTCCTTCTCTCAGCACATCTCAAAGCTGCAGGCTAAAGTTAAATCTAGACTTGGTTTCCTCTATCGTAATCGCTCCTCTTTCACCCCAGCTGCCAAACTAACCCTGAAACAGATGACCATCCTACCCATGCTAGACTATGCAGACGTAATTTATAGATCGGCAGCTGAGGGTGCTCTCGAGTGGATAGATGTTCTTTACCATTCGGCCATCAGATTTGCCAACAATGCTCCTTATAGGACACATCACCGCAGTCTATACTCCTCTGTAAACTGGTCATCTCTGTAGACCCACTGGTTGATGCTTATTCGTAAAACCATCTTAGGCCTCACTCCCCCCTATCTGAGATATCTACTGCAGCCCTCATCCTCCACATACAACACCCAGTCTGCCAGTCACATTCTGTTAATATGTCCCTAAAGCACACATATCCCTGGATCGCTCGTCTTTTCAGTTCGCTGCAGCTAGCGACTGGAACGAGCTTCAACAAACAGGACAGTTTTATCTCAATCTCTCCATTCAAAGATTCAATCATGGACACTCTTACTGACAGTTGCTTTGTGGGACGTTGTGCTGCCCTTTGTGCTGTTGTCTGTGCCCAATAATGTTTGTACCATGTTTGTACTGCTACCATGTTGTGGTGCTGCCATGTTGTGTTGCTACCATGTTGTTTTCATGTTGTGTTGCTATCATGCTGTGTTGTCATGTGTTGCTGCCATGCTATGTTGTTGTCTTAGGTCTCTCTTTATGTAGTGTTGTGTTGTCTCTCTTGTCATGATGTGTGTTTTGTCCTATATTATTACTTTGTATTATTGTTTTTATCCCAGTCCCCGTCCCCGCAGGAGGCTTTTTGCCTTTTGGTAGGCCGCCATTGTAAATAAGAATTTGTTCTTAACTGACTTGCCTAGTTAAATAAAGGTTAAATAAATCAAATAGAAACAGGAGAGACAGGGGAGAGGAGTGACAGAGAGGACAGGAGAGGTAGGGGGAAAGGAGTGACAGAGAGGACAGGAGAGGTAGGGGGAAAGGAGTGATATGGGAGAAGTGATAGAGAGAAGAGGAGTGACAGAGAGGACAGGAGAGGTAGGGGGAAAGGAGTGACAGAGAGGACAGGAGAGACAGGGGAGAGGAGTGACAGAGAGGACAGGAGAGGTAGGGGAGAGGAGTGATAGGGGAGAAGTGATAGAGAGGAGAGGAGTGACAGAGAGGACAGGAGAGGTAGGGGGAAAGGAGTGACAGAGAGGACAGGAGAGGTAGGGGGAAAGGAGTGATATGGGAGAAGTGATAAAGAGGAGAGGAGTGACAGAGAGGACAGGAGAGACAGGGGAGAGGAGTGACAGAGAGGACAGGAGAGGTAGGGTAGAGGAGTGATAGGGGAGAAGTGATAGAGAGGAGAGGAGTGACAGAGAGGACAGGAGAGACAGGGGAGAGTAGTGATAGGGGAGAAGTGACAGAGAGGAGTGACAGGGGAAAGGAGTTGTTGGGTGGTCCTTTGCATGGGGGGATGTAAGTTTCCTTTAACAATCAGTCTTCCAGATAGATGACACAGACACAGGATCCTTGGTATAAAACTCTTTAGTAATAAAATGCAATTGCAGACAGAGATTCACATACAGAATACCTCAGTAGTCAAAAGTAAAGATCTGTGTGGCGAAACAGGAGACAACACTCTTTATACAACATACCATCAATCATATCTCAACATTGTTGCATTGGAAACAAAGTATCTAAGATGAGAAAACATGTCTAGACTGTGGTTTCTCACTCTGCTATCTCGGCCTTGAGGCTGTGTGACTATCAGCAGGTGAAGACAATTCTCATCCTGAAAACTAAAGCAGTACATCTCCATTTACCCAGCACTTTTCCATCATTGCGCATTGCAAGCATACAAAGGTTATCACATACAGTTGATGTCATAAGTTTACATACACCTTAGCCAAATACATTTAAACTCAGTTTTTTTACAATTCCTGACATTTAATCCACGTAAAAATTCTCTCTTTTAGGTCTGTTAGGATCACCACTTTATTTTAAGAATGTCAAATGTCAGAATAGTAGAGAGAATTATTTAGTTCAGCTTTTATTTCTTTCAACACATTCCCAGTGGGTCAGAAGTTTACATACACTCAATTAGTATTTGGTTGCATTGCCTTTAAATAGTTTAATTTGGGTCAAACGTTTCGGGTAGCCTTCCACATGCTTCCTACAATAAGTTGGGTGAATTCTGGCCCGCTCCTCCTGACAGAGCTGGTGTAACTGAGGCAGGTTTGTCCCATTCCTCCTGACGGAGCTGGTGTAACTGAGTCAGGTTTGTCCCATTCCTCCTGACGGAGCTGGTGTAACTGAGGCAGGTTTGTCCCATTCCTCCTGACGGAGCTGGTGTAACTGAGGCAGGTTTGTCCCATTCCTCCTGACGGAGCTGGTGTAACTGAGGCAGGTTTGTCCCATTCCTCCTGACGGAGCTGGTGTAACTGAGGCAGGTTTGTCCCATTCCTCCTGACGGAGCTGGTGTAACTGAGTCAGGTTTGTCCCATTCCTCCTGACGGAGCTGGTGTAACTGAGTCAGGTTTGTCCCATTCCTCCTGACGGAGCTGGTGTAACTGAGTCAGGTTTGTCCCATTCCTCCTGACGGATCTGGTGTAACTGAGTCAGGTTTGTCCCATTCCTCCTGACGGAGCTGGTGTAACTGAGTCAGGTTTGTCCCATTCCTCCTGACGGAGCTGGTGTAACTGAGTCAGGTTTGTCCCATTCCTCCTGACGGAGCTGGTGTAACTGAGTCAGGTTTGTCCCATTCCTCCTGACGGAGCTGGTGTAACTGAGTCAGGTTTGTCCCATTCCTCCTGACGGAGCTGGTGTAACTGAGTCAGGTTTGTCCCATTCCTCCTGACGGAGCTGGTGTAACTGAGTCAGGTTTGTCCCATTCCTCCTGACGGAGCTGGTGTAACTGAGTCAGGTTTGTCCCATTCCTCCTGACGGAGCTGGTGTAACTGAGTCAGGTTTGTCCCATTCCTCCTGACGGAGCTGGTGTAACTGAGTCAGGTTTGTCCCATTCCTCCTGACGGAGCTGGTGTAACTGAGTCAGGTTTGTCCCATTCCTCCTGACGGAGCTGGTGTAACTGAGTCAGGTTTGTCCCATTCCTCCTGACGGAGCTGGTGTAACTGAGTCAGGTTTGTCCCATTCCTCCTGACGGAGCTGGTGTAACTGAGTCAGGTTTGTCCCATTCCTCCTGACGGAGCTGGTGTAACTGAGTCAGGTTTGTCCCATTCCTCCTGACGGAGCTGGTGTAACTGAGTCAGGTTTGTCCCATTCCTCCTGACGGAGCTGGTGTAACTGAGTCAGGTTTGTCCCATTCCTCCTGACGGAGCTGGTGTAACTGAGTCAGGTTTGTCCCATTCCTCCTGACGGAGCTGGTGTAACTGAGTCAGGTTTGTCCCATTCCTCCTGACGGAGCTGGTGTAACTGAGTCAGGTTTGTCCCATTCCTCCTGACGGAGCTGGTGTAACTGAGTCAGGTTTGTCCCATTCCTCCTGACGGAGCTGGTGTAACTGAGTCAGGTTTGTCCCATTCCTCCTGACGGAGCTGGTGTAACTGAGTCAGGTTTGTCCCATTCCTCCTGACGGAGCTGGTGTAACTGAGTCAGGTTTGTCCCATTCCTCCTGACGGAGCTGGTGTAACTGAGTCAGGTTTGTCCCATTCCTCCTGACGGAGCTGGTGTAACTGAGTCAGGTTTGTCCCATTCCTCCTGACGGAGCTGGTGTAACTGAGTCAGGTTTGTCCCATTCCTCCTGACGGAGCTGGTGTAACTGAGTCAGGTTTGTCCCATTCCTCCTGACGGAGCTGGTGTAACTGAGTCAGGTTTGTCCCATTCCTCCTGACGGAGCTGGTGTAACTGAGTCAGGTTTGTCCCATTCCTCCTGACGGAGCTGGTGTAACTGAGTCAGGTTTGTCCCATTCCTCCTGACGGAGCTGGTGTAACTGAGTCAGGTTTGTCCCATTCCTCCTGACGGAGCTGGTGTAACTGAGTCAGGTTTGTCCCATTCCTCCTGACGGAGCTGGTGTAACTGAGTCAGGTTTGTCCCATTCCTCCTGACGGAGCTGGTGTAACTGAGTCAGGTTTGTCCCATTCCTCCTGACGGAGCTGGTGTAACTGAGTCAGGTTTGTCCCATTCCTCCTGACGGAGCTGGTGTAACTGAGTCAGGTTTGTCCCATTCCTCCTGACGGAGCTGGTGTAACTGAGTCAGGTTTGTCCCATTCCTCCTGACGGAGCTGGTGTAACTGAGTCAGGTTTGTCCCATTCCTCCTGACGGAGCTGGTGTAACTGAGTCAGGTTTGTCCCATTCCTCCTGACGGAGCTGGTGTAACTGAGTCAGGTTTGTCCCATTCCTCCTGACGGAGCTGGTGTAACTGAGTCAGGTTTGTCCCATTCCTCCTGACGGAGCTGGTGTAACTGAGTCAGGTTTGTCCCATTCCTCCTGACGGAGCTGGTGTAACTGAGTCAGGTTTGTCCCATTCCTCCTGACGGAGCTGGTGTAACTGAGTCAGGTTTGTCCCATTCCTCCTGACGGAGCTGGTGTAACTGAGTCAGGTTTGTCCCATTCCTCCTGACGGAGCTGGTGTAACTGAGTCAGGTTTGTCCCATTCCTCCTGACGGAGCTGGTGTAACTGAGTCAGGTTTGTCCCATTCCTCCTGACGGAGCTGGTGTAACTGAGTCAGGTTTGTCCCATTCCTCCTGACGGAGCTGGTGTAACTGAGTCAGGTTTGTCCCATTCCTCCTGACGGAGCTGGTGTAACTGAGTCAGGTTTGTCCCATTCCTCCTGACGGAGCTGGTGTAACTGAGTCAGGTTTGTCCCATTCCTCCTGACGGAGCTGGTGTAACTGAGTCAGGTTTGTCCCATTCCTCCTGACGGAGCTGGTGTAACTGAGTCAGGTTTGTCCCATTCCTCCTGACGGAGCTGGTGTAACTGAGTCAGGTTTGTCCCATTCCTCCTGACGGAGCTGGTGTAACTGAGTCAGGTTTGTCCCATTCCTCCTGGTGTACGGAGCTGGTGTAACTGAGTCAGGTTTGTCCCATTCCTCCTGACGGAGCTGGTGTAACTGAGTCAGGTTTGTCCCATTCCTTTGTCCTGACGGAGCTGGTGTAACTGAGTCAGGTTTGTCCCATTCCTCCTGACGGAGCTGGTGTAACTGAGTCAGGTTTGTCCCATTCCTCCTGACGGAGCTGGTGTAACTGAGTCAGGTTTGTCCCATTCCTCCTGACGGAGCTGGTGTAACTGAGTCAGGTTTGTCCCATTCCTCCTGACGGAGCTGGTGTAACTGAGTCAGGTTTGTCCCATTCCTCCTGACGGAGCTGGTGTAACTGAGTCAGGTTTGTCCCATTCCTCCTGACGGAGCTGGTGTAACTGAGTCAGGTTTGTCCCATTCCTCCTGACGGAGCTGGTGTAACTGAGTCAGGTTTGTCCCATTCCTCCTGACGGAGCTGGTGTAACTGAGTCAGGTTTGTCCCATTCCTCCTGACGGAGCTGGTGTAACTGAGTCAGGTTTGTCCCATTCCTCCTGACGGAGCTGGTGTAACTGAGTCAGGTTTGTCCCATTCCTCCTGACGGAGCTGGTGTAACTGAGTCAGGTTTGTCCCATTCCTCCTGACGGAGCTGGTGTAACTGAGTCAGGTTTGTCCCATTCCTCCTGACGGAGCTGGTGTAACTGAGTCAGGTTTGTCCCATTCCTCCTGACGGAGCTGGTGTAACTGAGTCAGGTTTGTCCCATTCCTCCTGACGGAGCTGGTGTAACTGAGTCAGGTTTGTCCCATTCCTCCTGACGGAGCTGGTGTAACTGAGTCAGGTTTGTCCCATTCCTCCTGACGGAGCTGGTGTAACTGAGTCAGGTTTGTCCCATTCCTCCTGACGGAGCTGGTGTAACTGAGTCAGGTTTGTCCCATTCCTCCTGACGGAGCTGGTGTAACTGAGTCAGGTTTGTCCCATTCCTCCTGACGGAGCTGGTGTAACTGAGTCAGGTTTGTCCCATTCCTCCTGACGGAGCTGGTGTAACTGAGTCAGGTTTGTCCCATTCCTCCTGACGGAGCTGGTGTAACTGAGTCAGGTTTGTCCCATTCCTCCTGACGGAGCTGGTGTAACTGAGTCAGGTTTGTCCCATTCCTCCTGACGGAGCTGGTGTAACTGAGTCAGGTTTGTCCCATTCCTCCTGACGGAGCTGGTGTAACTGAGTCAGGTTTGTCCCATTCCTCCTGACGGAGCTGGTGTAACTGAGTCAGGTTTGTCCCATTCCTCCTGACGGAGCTGGTGTAACTGAGTCAGGTTTGTCCCATTCCCCATTCCTCCTGACGGAGCTGGTGTAACTCCTGACGGAGCTGGTGTAACTGAGTCAGGTTTGTCCCATTCCTCCTGACGGAGCTGGTGTAACTGAGTCAGGTTTGTCCCATTCCTCCTGACGGAGCTGGTGTAACTGAGTCAGGTTTGTCCCATTCCTCCTGACGGAGCTGGTGTAACTGAGTCAGGTTTGTCCCATTCCTCCTGACGGAGCTGGTGTAACTGAGTCAGGTTTGTCCCATTCCTCCTGACGGAGCTGGTGTAACTGAGTCAGGTTTGTCCCATTCCTCCTGACGGAGCTGGTGTAACTGAGTCAGGTTTGTCCCATTCCTCCTGACGGAGCTGGTGTAACTGAGTCAGGTTTGTCCCATTCCTCCTGACGGAGCTGGTGTAACTGAGTCAGGTTTGTCCCATTCCTCCTGACGGAGCTGGTGTAACTGAGTCAGGTTTGTCCCATTCCTCCTGACGGAGCTGGTGTAACTGAGTCAGGTTTGTCCCATTCCTCCTGACGGAGCTGGTGTAACTGAGTCAGGTTTCTAGGCTTCTTTGCCACTCCAATACCTTGACTTTGTCGTCCTTAAGCCATTTTGCCACAACTTTGGAAGTATGCTTGGGGTCATTGTCCATTTGGAAGAAAAATTGTTAGAAAAATGACTTGTGTCATGCACAAAGTAGATGTCCTAACCGACTTGCCAAAACTATAGTTTGTTAACAAGGAATTCCATATTGTATATAGGCTACATTGTATATATTGTATTATATGTATACAACCCTAACCCTTTTTCTACTCTATTATTGACTGTATGTTTGTTTTACTCCATGTGTAACTCTGTGTTGTTGTATGTGTCGAACTGCTTTGCTTTATCTTGGCCAGGTCGCAATTGTAAATGAGAACTTGTTCTCAACTTGCCTACCTGGTTAAATAAAGGTGAAATAAAAAAATTACAAATAAAAATATCTAGGAATTTTATGACAGAACCCAGTAGTCCAAATCAGAGTTACCAGTTGGATTGTTTTCTGTGGGAAAGGGACCCATCAACAGCTTTAATAATAACTTTTAGAAAACAGTACCGTATGTAAGATTTATGGATAGCATTATCAAAAGTTTGTGTGTTATACTTCTAAAGCCACATGGTTATGCCTCTCATCAAAGCTCATAAAACATCTTAGATGCACACCTGCATTGTTTGCTGTTTGGGGTTTTAGGCTGGGTTTCTGTACAGCACTTTGAGATATCAGCTGATGTAGGGCTATATAAATAAATTTGATTTGATTTGATTTGATTCACACAAGCACCAGTGTCAATCCAAATGTAGAGGAGAATATAAAAGAGAATCTTTGTATTTAACCAAGACGCTATACCGTTGAGGATATCTGCATGGTTTGTCGTATTGGATCCTGTGCTCAGCTGAGGTGTGGGAACGTCGCCTGGTGACGTCAGTGGCCTGCAGCTTCACTGTCGTCAGCCAGATAGCTCTCTGGTAGGGAGGCAAGGAATCAGCAGCGGTGGCAGCGTTGCTTCAAGACTGAAACACACAGAGGACCTCAGGTAGGTGTCATGTGAACACAAATTCATCTTCCCTCTTTGCAGGGCTTCCTCCTCTGCAGATACCAGCCAATTCCAGGCCTCCGGGTGGGTAGAGCTGCCACACTGTTTCCGAGTCAGGGTACCTGAATATAACAAAAGCTGCCATAAAAGCAGACCTAGTGGCACACAATAACAGGAAGACTGGAGTAGTATTCATAGTTCAATTCACAGTGAATATCCAATAATTTCTCACTCAGTGATGTTAAATAATTAGGTTGCAGCTGTGACAGTCACGACAGTCCCAACTGGATCCATAAAAGTCCAGCAGGAGAGAAAAGGCGCATATATACACACAGATGGTTATCTGAGCCTTCTAAAGTCATAATAAATGAATGGCTCGTCTTGGTTTCAAATATCTTAACTGTAACTAAATCAAATCCACGAACCCCCAAAAGTAATTATTTATCATGAGACGGCCATAAACAATAACTAGTAAAGCTGCGTACTCCAAGAAAGGTTCAAATCTCACCTTTCTGGTAGAAATAGTTATAAATTGCTGAGGTGTAGTCACTTTTGAGGACACAAGCTCAAGTACACGCTATAAAAATGACAGATAAAATATGTAAATATGAAATAAAACTATGAATAAGGCTTGAAATGACTTGTATTTTTTCTAATTATATCATAATCAATAAAAACAAATGACTAACTATAATATTTCACCTTTTTATAACTGTAAAATTCATATTTGTATATTTAGTGTTAGAGAAAATGTGCATATTTTAGGTCTCTCTTGATCAAAACGTCTGCCCTCATCGCTGTAAATATCTCACAAAGCTCTAGCTTGTCTTCCTGAACTCTTTAGGAACTCACCTTTCATATTTATATTGTCCATCTTAGACAAAAATAACGCGTTATTTGTTTAAAATCCCAGAATAGTTTTTTATTGCTGGCTATAACTCGATCTCCGTAATGTGCTACAGCCATGAAACCTGTCACATTGGTATGAATGATTCGGGAGACAGGCGCAGGAAGGCGTAATAGTGTTTTTTATTTTACCCAAACAAACACGTAACAAAACACAGGGTAGAAACCCAAAACAAAAGAGTGAGGAGTACCTCAAATAAATAACACATGCGCACAATGATTAACACACGGGACGAGACCCGTAATCATCTGCGCAATCCACAATGGCACGAAATCCAAAACACACAGCACAGGTACACACACACACCAACGGACATAGTAACAATAATTGACCCCCCAATGGAAACCAAAATCACATATGGGAGGCGCACCATTGGCCTAGTGATGTCCGGGTTAGGGAGGTTTTGGCCGGCAGGGATGTCCTTGCCTCATCGTGCACAAGCAACTCCTGTGGCGGGCCGGGCACAGTGCACGCTGACCAGGTCGCTGGGTGTACTGTGTTTCCTCTGACACATTGGTGCAGCTGGCTTCCAGGTTGTGTTAAGAAGCAGTGCGGCTTGGTTGGGTTGTTTCGGAGGACGCATGGCTCTTGACCTTTGCCCCTCCCGAGTCCGTGCGGGAGTTGTAGCAATGAGACAAGACAGTAACTACTAACAATTGGATACCACGAAAAGGGGGGTAAACATTTTTTTTTTAATTAGTTGTTTGTGGCTGTGACTGACAGCCAGGTTCAGGTTCAGCCAGGACTTGATGAACAGTCAGAAGATAAGAACTTCTGGACATCAGAACTGGGATTACTCACAACGGACTGGAAGAAGCTTTTTACTCACGATGGACTGGAAGAAGCTTTTTACTCACGATGGACTGGAAGAAGCTTTTTACTCACGATGGAATGGAAGAAGCTTTTTACTCACGATGGAATGGAAGAAGCTTTTTACTCACGATGGACTGGAGGAAGCTTTTTACTCACGATGGACTGGAATAAGCTTTTTCCAAAAGTCCAATGAGAAAGATATACTGCTCTAAGACCGCACTCAACCAGCTCTATAAGTCCATAAGCAAACAAGAAAATGCTCACGCAGAAGCGGCGCTCCGAGTAGCCGGGCACTTTAATGCAGGCAAACTTAAATCAGTTTTACCAAATTTTTACCAGCATGTCACATGTGCAACCAGAGGGAAAAACATTATAGGTCACCTTTACTCCACACAAAGAGATGCATACAAAGCTCTCCCCCACCCTCCATTTGGCAAATCTGACCATAATTATATCCTCCTTATTCCTGCTTACAAGCAAAAACTAAAACAGGAAGTACCAGTGACTCGTTCAATACAGAAGTGGTCGGATGACGCGGATGCTATGCCACAGGACTGTTTTGCTAGCACAGACTGGAATATGTTCCGGGATTCATCCAATGGCATTGAAGAGTATAGCACCTCAGTCATCGGCTTCATCAATAAGTGCATCAACGACGTCGTCCCCACAGTGACCGTACATACATATCCCAACCAGAAGCCATGGATTACAGGCAACATCCGCATTGAGCTAAAGGCTAGAGCTGCCGCTTCAAGGAGCGGGACAATAATCCAGATGCCTATAACAAATCCTGCTATGCCCTCAGACGAACCATCAAACAAGCAAAGCGTCAATACAGGACTAAGATTGAATCCTACTACACGCTCGTCAGATGTGGCAGGGCTTGGAAACAATTACAGACTACAAAGGGAAACCCATCACCATCCTTCCTGGTCAAAGAGCCCTTATACAGCCTGGAGGTATGTGGGGTCATTGTCCTGTTGAAAAACCTATGATAGTCCCACTAAGCGCAAACCAGATGGGATGGTGTATCGCTGCAGAATGTTGTGGTATCCATGCTGGTTAAGTGCGCCTTGAATTCTAAATAAATCACAGACAGTGTCACCAGCAAAGCACCCCCACACCATCACACCTCCTCCTCCATGCTTCATGGTGGGAAGCACACGTGGAGATAATCCGTTCACCTACTCTGCGTCTCACAACGACACAACCAAAAAATCTAAAATTTGGACTCATCAGACCAGAGGACAGATTTGTACCTGTCTAATGTCCGTTGCTCGTGTTTCTTGGCCCAAGCAAGTCTCTTCTTCTTATTGGTGTCATTTAGTAGTAGTTTATTTGCAGCAATTTGACCATGAAGGTCTGATTCACACAGTCTCCTCTGAACAGTTGATGTTGAGATATGTCTGTTACTTGAACTCTGTGAAGCATTTATTTGGCCTGCAATCTGAGATGCAGTTAACTCTAATGAAATTATCCTCTGCAGCAGAGGTAAATCTAGGTTTTCTTTTCCTGTGGCGGTCCTCGTGAGAGCCAATTTCATCATAGCGCTTGATGGTTTTTGCGACTGCACTTGAAGAAACGTTCAAAGTTCTCAAAATTTTACAGATTGACTGTCTTAAAGTAATGATGCTCTGTCATTTCTCTTTGCTGATTTGAGCTATTTTTGCCATAATATGGACAATTTTGCCAAATAGGGCTATCTTCTGTATACCACCCCTACCTTGGCACAACACAACTGATTGGCTCAAATGCATTAAAGAAGGAAACAAATTACACAAATTAACTTTTAACAAGGCACACCTGTTAATTGAAATACATTCCAGGTGACTACCTCATGAAGCTGGTTGAGAGAATGCCAAGAGTGTGCAAAGCGGTCATCAAGGCAAAGGGTGGCTACTTTGAAGAATCTCAAATATAAAATATTTTGATTTGTTTAACACTTTTTTGGTTACTACATGATTCCACATGTGTTACTTCATAGATTGATGTCTTCACTATTATTCTACAATGTAGAAAATAGTAAAAATAAAGAAAAACCCTGGAATGAGTAGGTGTGTCCAAACTTCTGACTGGTACTGCATACTGTACAAAAATAGAAACGCAACATGTGAAGTGTTGGTCCCATGTTTCGTGAGCTGAAATAAAAGATCCCAGACATTTTTCATACACAAAAAAAAGCTTATTTTCTCACATTTTGTGCACAAATTTGTTTACATCCCTGTTAGTTAACATGTCTCCTTTGCCAAGATAATCCATCCACCTGGCATATCAAGAACCTTCTGCAGGGGACAATAAAAGGCCTCTCTAAAATGTGCAGTTTTGTCACAGATGTCTCAAGTTTTGAGGGAGTGTGAAATTTGCATACTGACTGCAGGAATGTCCACCAGAGCTGTTGCCAGAAAATGTCATGTTAATTTCTCTACCATAAGCCGCCTCCAACGTCCTTTTAGAGAATTATGCAGTATGTCCAACCGGCCTCACAACCGCTGACCACATGTAACCACGCCAGCCCAGGACCTCCATGTCTGGCTTCTTAACTTGAGGGATCGTCTGAGACCAGCCACCTGGACAGCTGATGAAATCGAGGAGTATTTATGTCTCTACTAAAGCTCTTTATTGGGGAAAAACTCGTCCTGATTGGCTGGGCCTGGCTCCCCAGCAGGTGGGCCATTCTCCCAAGTCAGTAGGCCTATGCCCTCCCAGGCTCACTCACTTCTGCGCCCCTGCCCAGTCATGTGAAATCCATAGATTAGGGCCTAATGAATATTTTTAAATTGATTGATTTCCTGATTTGTACTGTACTTCAGTAAAATCGTTGCGATTGTTGCTTTATATTTGTGTTCGATATAGTTACGGCCATGAGTACTATTACAGCTGTTATAATATTACAGTGCCGTTACAGTTATACAATTGCAGTGCTATTATTTTACTACTGCCAAGGTGATTACAGTGCTACACTATATTATTTATGTTGTGTGTTTATTAGAGAGAGAGAGAGAGAGAGAGAGAGAGAGAGAGAGAGAGAGGGGGAGGGAGAGAGAGAGAGAGAGAGAGAGAGAGAGAGAGAGAGAGAGAGAGAGAGAGAGAGAGAGAGAGAGAGAGAGAGAGAGAGAGAGAGAGAGAGAGAGAGAGAGAGAGAGAGAGAGAGAGAGAGAGAGAGATGTTTAAGGCTTTATTGGCATGGGAAACATATGTTAACATTGCCAAAGCAGGTGGAGTAGATAATAAACAAAAGTTAAATGAAGAATACATTTCAACTGGTGCAACCAATTACCTAAAGAAGTCACATAATTTCGTAGATTGCACACAGGTGGACTTCATTTAAGTGTCTCATGATCTGTCACAATTTCTCAATATATATACACCTGTTCTGATAGGCAACCAGCGTCTGCAACACCACTAAACAAGGGGCACCACTAACCAAGCGGGACTATGAAGACACTCGAGTGGTTTAAGGGGAAACATTTAAATGTCTTGGAATGGCATAGTCAAAGCCCAGTCCTCAATCCAATTGAGAATATGTGGTATGACTTAAAGGTTGCTGTACACCAGCGGAACCCATCCAACTTGTCATTCTGTAGCTCAGTTGGTAGAGCATGGCACTTGTAACGCCAGGGTAGTGGGTTCGATCCCCGGGACCACCCATACGTAGAATGTATGCACACATGACTGTAAGTCGCTTTGGATAAAAGTGTCTGCTAAATGGCATATATTATAATATAATTATTAAGAGCTGGAGAAGTTTTGCCTTGGAGAATGGGCTAGATGTGCCAATGGGCCAGTGGCTAGATGTGCCAAGCTTATAGAGACATACCCCAAGAGACTTGCAGCTGTAATTGCTGCAAAAGGTGGCTCTACAAAGTATTGACTTTGGGGGGTGAATAGTTATGCACACTCAAGTTTTCTGTTTTTTTTGTCTTATTTCTTGTTTGTTTCACAATAAATAAATATTTAGCATCTTCAAAGTGTGTATATCAAATGATACAAACACCCAACAATCTATTTTAATTCCAGGTTGTAAGGCAACAAAATAGGAAAAATGCCAAGGGGGTGAATACTTTCGCAAGCCACTAAAGGTCAGTCACAGTGATCAGCTATTCTGCCAATGTGTACTCTCTGTTTAGGGCCAAATAGCATTCTAGTTTGCTCTGTTTTTTTGTTGTTAATTCTTGCCAATGTGTCAAGTAATTATCTTTTAGATTTCTCGTGATTTGGTTGGGTTTAATTGTGTTGCTGTCCTGGGGCTCTGTGGGGTCTGTTTGTGTTTATGAACAGAGCCCCAGGATCAGCTTGCTTAGGGTACTTCTCCAGGTTCCTCTCTTTGTAGTTGATGGCTTTGTTATGGAAGGTTTGGGAATCGCTTCGTTTTATGTGGTTGTAGAATTTAGCGTATCTTTTCTGGATTTTGATTATTAGCGGGTATAGGCCTATTTCTGCTCTGCATTATTTGGTGTTCTACGTTGTACATGGAGGATATTTTTGCAGAATTCTGCACGCAGTCTAAATTTGGTGTTTGTCCCATTTTGTGAATTCTTGGTTGATGAGCGGACCACAGACATCACAACCATAAAGGGCAGTGGCTTCTATAACTGATTCAAGTATTTTTTGCCAGATCCTAATTGGTGTGTCAAATTGTATGTTCCTTTCGATGGCATAGAAGGCCCTGCTTGCTTTGTCTCTCAGATTGTTCACAGCTTTGTGGAAGTTACCTGTGGCACTGATGTTTTGGCCGGGGTCTTGTTATATAGATGGTATTCTGATGCCTTGGACAGTCTTTGGTAAATATAGCCATCGTCGGGTTTTATACCCATGACAAACACTAGCTGAATAAATGAGAGACAATCATGGATATCTGAGGAAATAAAGGCTACAAATACCAGAGTGGTATTCAATAACATTTTTACTACAAATATTGCCAGTTAAGGCATTTAATATGCAATACATGTCTGACAGTGCAAAATAATTCTGGTTTCCATATTCCATTTCTGAAGTATTATAACACAGACGACAGGGGAAACCTTTCATTAGCTATGGGCTGGTTATCATAATCTTTCATTACACTCTAATACAACACCGACACCGTGTGGTGTACACACGAAGTACAACCACACAAACACTTACAGGCTTTGTAATCAATCGTTGAGTCACCGGTTGGTTTAACGAGACCGGGATTGATTCGTCATGCCCTTATCGTCTCCAGACAGTCTGTTTCGACTTGTTTTGAAAGCTCGGAGCCGGAGCTAAATTTGATCGAGGGGTTTGAAAAAGATGCCGAACGATTTAAGTTAATGTTGCCCGATATTTCTTCATTCATGTACAATGAGTATTGATTGTGTGGAGAATCGATGCTGCGAACCATTGACGGTATAGCCAGCGAGTAAGCGACTTTAGGAACATTACTCTTTGGCTAACTTCCATCTCGTTCAATCTTCTCTCACTGCCAGCCAGAGGGCTTCCTCTCACTGCCAGCCAGAGGGCTTCCTCTCACTGCCAGCCAGAGGGCTTCCTCTCACTACCATATTTGTGACTGTAGTTAATGACTGTTAGCTGTTTTGCAATGCGTGTAGTGACGTAGTCCAGCTAGCTACAGGCAACTGCCAAATAAAGTAAACATTTGAGTAAATGAGGAACGAAGTATAGACCCCTTTCTGTTTTTACAAATATTGCCGCACGAGGGCGATGCGCGCATGTTTGTCAGAACTCTGGGGCGTTTATCATTATATAGAATGCCACACAAAAAACACTATGTCCATGTTTCATTTCACACTACTGCTTATTTTAGGCTCGTATGAACGTCCTGTTTTATATGTTTGTATCATCATCGCAAATCAACTGCATTTTACTTTTTTTTAAACACTTCAACCAGTAAAATACCATGTCAATGAGCGTTAGCCATTTTTGATGCAGCAGTTATTTTGCAAAGATCACAACCACATATAATCTTAGCGACTGTTGAAGCAATAATCAAAACATAATTGTAAGCTTATGAGAACCCCACAAAGTTATTTTGTTTAGAAGTAATAACGTAAATGTAGTCTATGTTGAGCAGATGTCGATGGCTTTCTTACTGCAGCTAACGCGCATCTGTGCATGACGTCAGTGTGTCATGTGCTGGAAACGGGTCTATATTGTAACGACCCTGGGTTTATAAGCGCGGAAATCGATTCTGCCGCACGAGCATTCTTTTGCGGCACGGTCGATAGCGCGCAAGGTCGAGGTTCGAGACCTGCTCCCTGCTGTTTCATTACAATATTGAAATCGGGTACTTCCACACAGGTGTGATCAGCAATTAACATCACATCATGTGTTGGGGCAAAGAGGAAAAGGGTCCAATACCACAGCCAAAAGTCATAAACATAAATAAAAAGTTATTTCGACAATTTCTCTAATTAAAATGTGATTTTTTTAAATAACTAACTAACCAGAGTAGAGTAGCTGCCATCTTATGTCGATTGTGAATGAAAATATATTTTGCTGTGTTATTTGTATAATGATTTGTGTTTTGTAATGTGTTACTTTTGTGAAATCATTGAACTAAAAGTTGAATTGAGAATACAACACCGTATCACTCGTGATTATTTCTCCCCTGTTTTCAGGGGCGTAACAGTAGCGCCTCCATGCTCTGGACACTACGCTGACAGATACAGCAAACCTTCTTGCCACAGCTTGGATTGATGTTCCATCCTGGATGAGCTGCACTACCTGGGCCACTTGTGTGGGTTGTAGACTCCGTCTCATACTACCACTAGGGTGAAAGCACCACGCGCATTCAAAGGTGACGAAAACATCAGCCAGGAAGCATAGGAACTGAGAAGTGGTCTGTAGTCACCACCTGCAGAACCATTCCTTTATTGTGGGTGTCTTGCTAATTGCCTATAATTTCCACCTGTTGTCTATTGCATTTGCACAACAGCATGTGAAATTTGTCAATTAGTGTTGCTTCCTAAGTGGACAGTTTGATTTCACAGAAGTGTGATTGACTTGGAGTTACATTGTGTTGTTTAAGTGTTCCCTTTATTTTTTTGAGCAGTGTATTTGGCCACATGTATCTGTAGAACCAACCATGAGAACATAGGGTAGACATGACATTTTCTATGTTTTGATGGTGCCAACAGTGCCGTGTATAACATCATAAACAGTTCAGACTATTATATAATGTTGGACTGCCATGGCATTGTCAAAAATGTTTCTGACAATGTTTACGATAGAAAATTATTTTTGCGGAATACAAAGTCTTATATAGTTGTCTACTGCTGTTGTCGTTCCCCTTGCTGTGAATGTAGATACTATGTGACACTAAATTCATGGAACACAGGAAGGCCTATGAAATGGTCTGGACCCAGGGATTTCATGGGCACGTACAGTATGGACCTCAAGTGCCTGTGGGTCCCAAATGCTACTCATCAAATTATATTTGTTACGTTCACCAGCAAGAAAACCAAAAATGTCCCTCAAACAGAAGTCACTGATAAATCTAAATGAAACAGGTGGGGTTTTAGGAGGGGTTCACTGAAAGGGGGTGTCCACTGAAAATTGCATAGCAACAATAACTGGAACCTAAAAGACACACCATGAGCGGCCACAAAATTTGCCCAACAAAAGAAAAACCCACACCAAACTTTAAGACAGGAAGAAAACCAAAAAGTGAAGCAATACAAAAACACAGAAGATCAGATAAAGGACTTAGTTATCTAGAAACAAATAGGGCGCGCCAACTAAAGGTGTTTACCTTCCACATCTCTCAAGACAACTGGAGCATTGGGCCAGCCACTCTTAAATATCACCTCGGACAGCACAGGTGAAACACCTTCCAACTAACGAGATGAACAAGCCAGCACATGTGTAACACGTACTGACTAACGATGTGACAGCAATCGGTGCGCCCGACGTGCTAACTTCCAACCTCGAAATGTAAAGGGAAAAACCAAAGCCTGCAACATCATAACAGAACATTTCCATTTTGGAGTAATTCACAATTGTCCTTTATGATTGCACTAACAGTCAAGATAACAACATCAATCAAGCTCATTTGGAGATGTTCATGATGAAAGGAACAGAAAAGGAGTGAATCCTCCCACAAATGATGCATTTATGCCACACATCAAAATCAGTTAACACAAATTGCCCTTTTCACAACAACTATTGTCACAGAGCGCTTTACAACAAACCAGCCAGACCCCCAAAGAGCAGGCGGCAGCTAAGTAAACATTAAAATATGAAACTAGGTGAGACAAATTGTCAATATTCTAGACTTCAATCAACTTCTTCCCCATTGAGACTGAAGTCCATAATGAGTGTATCTTGTCATTCTGAGAACGTGACCAAGCCACCAGAGTCATAGTCTCTTGATGTGCTCGGTGACATTTTGACAACTGGTCTTCTTGTATAGCTTACTGTAGTGTATTTTATTCGGCCAGAAGATTCTGTTGAGACATCCACTGCTGAAAGACTCCATCCTTCTCCTGTCATTCTTGACAACACGGCAACACTCCAAACTATACAGCAGAACAGATTTGACGTTGCTGTTGTATTACAGGTGGATATTTGTTTTGATGCTGTTCTGCTCAGACCTCCAAATGGGTCAATGAGAGATTGTTGTCTAGAGATCCTACAGCTGGGGAGAACAGGGTCCTCTCAATACCTCTGGGTTGTATATGATGTGGTTTTGGCCATGAACCAGTCAGTGGTAATAAGGCTGTATCCCTGGCTGTATCACACCCGGATGTGATTGGGAGTCCCATAGTGCGGCGCACAATTGTCCCAAAGTCGTCCGGGTTTAGCCGGGGCAGGCCGTCATTGTCAATAAGAATTTGTTCTTAACTGACTAGCCTAGTTAAATAAAGGTTAAATAAAATAAATGTTTAAAAATATATATATATATTAAATAAGTAAGACAATAGGAGAGATGAGTGTCTCACTACGGACTGCATAGGGAACCACCTGGAGATGGTACTGCCAAAGATCTGCATGTTGCTCATGTGCAGGCCGTCAAATCAAGATTATATCAAGTTGTTTTTGACCAACGATAACGTGTCAGTTTGTCGCTTTCACAAGTTTGTAGTAACAACATGTTTAGCTACTTGAGAAATTGGCTTGAATATAGGTTGAGAGAAAAGCAACTTCTAAGAAAGAAATGTTCACTTCTCCCATTGACTCCCCAACCCCCAGCTGGTCTGTTGAGTCTGCTTCACGAGATGTTGCCGGTAGTATTGGCCACTTGGAACTCTGGGTTTGAAAACTCTTTGGTTTTGCCCATAAGGACATGACATTTGAAGTAGTTGAAAAATGGCCCTATGATTGTATCAATCTTGATTAGTATACCATAGAATCTCAGAAACTTCCAGCCTTTTCTTTCTGTGTTATGAGGTTTAGGGGTAGCAGTGTGCAGTTGCTCCTGCCTTAGGTGGGTGTCAATGGTGACTCCATGCATAGATTTGTGGTAAAGTACAATCAGGAGGGGAAAAAAACAGTGTAATCCAATTTTCAACAGAAATAATATTATATTGCGTACATTGTCCGAAACAGCATTTTGATTGGATTTCATCCCATGGCCGTCCACCATTACATAATAACAATCAGAACTGTTTTTGGTATTTTAATAATTGGCCATCAAAACATGGGGGTAGACATCTTTTCTGTGATATCATGTTTGGTTAAACTGATATAACAGACAATATATTGTCCGTTTATGACGGAATAACAAACATTGCTCCCTGTAGTTGTTTCTGATGTTGTGCTTAAAGGGACTTGTTGTTGCTGCTACAAAATGGAAGTGTTCTCTTCTGAAATATCATTTGAGAAGTGATGGGTGGCATTTGGAACCCACAAGCACTTGAGGTCCATACGGTACTTGCCCATGAAATCACCAAGTCCCTGGGTCCAGACAATTTCAAAGACCTTCCTGTGTTCCATGAATTTACAGTGTCACACAGTATCCACATTCACAACCAGGAACAAGACGACAGCAGTAGACAACTGTATGGCTCTGTATGCCACATAAACAATATTCTATTGTGCGATTTATGTATATTCTATAAACTGCGATTTATATAATAATCTGAGCTGTTTATGATGTTATGCATGGATCCGTCGTATTCATTGACCTGAGGTGTAGACATCAAAACATAGGTGTAGACATCAGATATGATCAGATATGATGGAAAATACATTGTCCGGTATGGCGGAATAGCAAAATGGTCGCTTTATGTTTTGCATGGCATTGTTGTAATCCTTGACCATCAACATAGGGGTAGACATCGCCTTTTCTATGTCGTCATGTTGGTTCAGGAGATGTGAGGCAAAATACATTATTTGGAAAATATCCGCCACGGCAACCAGTACGGCGTTTTTGCATTGGCTCCGTATTTGAAAATGTCCCAGGCCATGAACTGTACAAGTGTACCAAGTTCCGTGCTTTTATGAAAAAGTTAACATATCACCTTAAAGCTTGGCACATATCGCCTAGATTAGCAGAGGAAACACAGGATCTGTCTCAATTCATCTTTCTGCTATTCCTCACCTTGTCAACCCCATTGGTGGAGAAGGTCTTAGGTCCCTCCCCTCAGACCTTCTCATCCAATGTGCTTTAATTTGAGGAGGAGAGAGGATGTGAGGAATCAACAGCCTTTTCTCCGTTGGATTTGCTCAACTCCTGTGTCCTCTCTCCTATGTTCTCTCTCACTTCCGTTTAAAAAAAAGGTCAGAGAGAGAGAGCGTGAACAAAAATGTGATGGTATGAAATTAGACTCTCCTTCTCCACTCGTGTGTTATCAAGCAAAAAACGTTTAGTGGTGGATCCTAAAATAAATGTGTTAAGGGATAAAAACAAATGAGGTTAGTTTTGCAATACAAAAAAATAAAATAAGTAGCATGTGGTTTTTAAATGTGTACATGCTTTTCTCCTCCGACAAAACAAAAGCTGATTAAAAAAGGTGGTGTGGAAGATTTAAAAACTCTTCTGTTTGCCTACTAATGAATTGACGACTCCTCGACCACTTATCAGATTCCAGGTCAAATCAAATCAAATAAAATCAAATCAAATCAAATTTTATTTGTCACATACACATGGTTAGCAGATGTTAATGCGAGTGTAGCGAAATGCTTGTGCTTCTAGTTCCGACAATGCAGTGATAACCAACAAGTAATCTAACTAACAATTCCAAAACTACTGTCTTATACACAGTGTAAGGGGATAAGGAACATGTACATAAGGATATATGAATGAGTGATGGTACAGAGCAGCATACAGTAGATGGTATCGAGTACAGTATATACATATGAGATGAGTGTGTAGACATAGTAAACAAAGTGGCATAGTTAAAGTGGCTAGTGATACATGTGTTACATAAGGATGCAGTCGATGATGTAGAGTACAGTATATACATATGCATATGAGATGAATAATGTAGGGTAAGTAACATTATATAAGGTAGCATTGTTTAAAGTGGCTAGTGATATATTTACATCATTTCCCATCAATTCCCATTATTAAAATGGCTGGAGTTGGGTCAGTGTCAATGACAGTGTGTTGGCAGCAGCCACTCAATGTTAGTGGTGGCTGTTTAACAGTCTGATGGCCTTGAGATAGAAGCTGTTTTTCAGTCTCTCGGTCCCAGCTTTGATGCACCTGTACTGACCTCGCCTTCTGGATGATAGCGGGGTGAACAGGCAGTGGTTCGGGTGGTTGATGTCCTTGATGATCTTTATGGCCTTCCTGTAACAACGGGTGGTGTAGGTGTCCTGGAGGGCAGGTAGTTTGCCCCCGGTGATGCGTTGTGCAGTCCTCACTACCCTCTGGAGAGCCTTACGGTTGAGGGCGGAGCAGTTGCCGTACCAGGCGGTGATACAGCCCGCCAGGATGCTCTCGATTGTGCATCTGTAGAAGTTTGTGAGTGCTTTTGGTGACAAGCCAAATTTCTTCAGCCTCCTGAGGTTGAATAGGCGCTGCTGCGCCTTCTTCACGACGCTGTCAGTGTGAGTGGACCAATTCAGTTTGTCTGTGATGTGTATGCCGAGGAACTTAAAACTAGCTACCCTCTCCACTACTGTTCCATCGATGTGGATAGGGGGTGTTCCCTCTGCTGTTTCCTGAAGTCCACAATCATCTCCTTAGTTTTGTTGACGTTGAGTGTGAGGTTATTTTCCTGACACCACACTCCGAGGGCCCTCACCTCCTCCCTGTAGGCCGTCTCGTCGTTGTTGGTAATCAAGCCTACCACTGTTGTGTCGTCCGCAAACTTGATGATTGAGTTGGAGGCGTGCGTGGCCACGCAGTCGTGGGTGAACAGGGAGTACAGGAGAGAGCTCAGAACGCACCCTTGTGGGGCCCCGTGTTGAGGATCAGCGGGGAGGAGATGTTGTTGCCTACCCTCACCACCTGGGGGCGGCCCGTCAGGAAGTCAGTACCCAGTTGCACTGGGCGGGGTCGAGACCCAGGGTCTCGAGCTTGATGACGAGCTTGGAGGGTACTATGGTGTTGAATGCCGAGCTGTAGTCAATGAACAGCATTCTCACATAGGTATTCCTCTTGTCCAGGTGGGTTAGGGCAGTGTGCAGTGTGGTTGAGATTGCATCGTCTGTGGACCTATTTGGGCGGTAAGCAAATTGGAGTGGGTCTAGGGTGTCAGGTAGGGTGGAGGTGATATGGTCCTTGACTAGTCTCTCAAAGCACTTCATGATGACGGAAGTGAGTGCTACGGGGGCGGTAGTCGTTTAGCTCAGTTACCTTAGCTTTCTTGGGAACAGGAACAATGGTGGCCCTCTTGAAGCATGTGGGAACAGCAGACTGGTATAGGGATTGATTGAATATGTCCGTAAACACACCGGCCAGCTGGTCTGCGCATGCTCTGAGGGCGCGGCTGGGGATGCCGTCATAGAGGAGAGAGGAGTGAGTAGAGAGGGTGGAGGACACACTTTTGCCCAAATAAGGAGTCAGAGGAACAACTGAGAAAGATCCTGCAGTCTTTAACATGTTTAGATTGATGTCCACCGTGTGCTTTCAATGACAAATTTACAGAGCATTCGGCAAGTATTCAGACCCCTTGACTTTTCCCATATTTTGTTACGTTACAGCCTTGTTCTGAAATTGATTAAATACACATTTTTCCTCATCAATCTACACACAATACCCCATAATGACAAAGTGAAAACAGGTTTTTCAAATTTTTTTCAATTAAAAAAAAAACAAGAAACAGAAACCTTATTTACATAAGTATTCAAAATCTTTACTATGAGACTCGAAATTGAGCTCAGATGCATCCTGCTTCCATTGATCATCCTTGAGATGTTTCTACAACTTGATTGGAGTCCACTTATGGTAAATGTAATTGATTGGACATGATTTGGAAAGGCATACACCCGTCTATATAAGGTCCTACAGTTAACAGTGCATGTCAGAGCAAAAACCAAGCCATGAGGTTTGAGCTCCGAGACAGGATCGTGTCGAGGCACAAATCTGGGGAAGGGTACTAAAAAAATGTCTGTAGCATTGAAAGTCCCCAAGAGCACAGTGGCCTCCATCATTCTTAAGTGGAAGAAGTTTCAAACCACCTATACTCTTCCCTAGAGCTGGCCGCCCAGCCAAACGGAGCAATTGAGGAGAAGGGCCTTGGTTAGGGAGGTGACCAAGAACCTGATGATCACTGACAGAGTTTGAGTTCCTCTGTGGAGATGGGTGAACTTTCCAGAAGGACAATCATCTCTGCAGCACTCCACCAATCAGCCTTTATTGTAGAGTGGCCAGACAGAAGCCACTCCTCAGTAAAAAGGCACATGACAGCCCGCTTGGAGTTTGCCAAAAGGCTCCTAAAGGACTCTCAGACCTTGAGAAACAAGATTCTTTGGTCTGATGTAATCAAGATTGAAGTCTTTGGCCTGAAGGCAAAGCGCCACGTCTAGAGGAAATCTGGCACCATCTGTAATAGAAAATTGTAATTGTATGTGTCCACATAACTGAGTATGTGACTAACATTGTGAAACTGTCCTATTATAATCTCCTGTTCTTGGGACTATAATCCTGTGTTGCAAGCCAGCGGTGTCCTTGTATAGATAAAAGGGAACTGAGAGTCCGCACAAGAACAGAAACTATAAAGATGCTGTACCAGTCAAAAGTGATCATACGGATGATCTCCGCATGTGTGGTTCCCACCGTGAAGCATGGAAGAAGAGGTGGAGTTGTGATAAGGAAAGGCAGAGAAAGTGAAATAAAAGGAATTGTGCATTCCTAGATCACTTTGCTCTAAGTGATAGAGAGCATGCTCTACCGCTAGCCTGACTGGAATATCAGGTTAGTGATACACTTATTACCAGTGGACAGGAATAACTGTTTCTCATACAGTTGAAACTAAGAATCATAACAAACCTATGTTTTGTCAAGCAAATAACTGCAGGTCTCACTGCAATTGACCGTTAATTAACATAAACACATTTAGCATCTCCAGGCTTCCGCACCTACAAGCCACTGATGCTGACCTTTGGAACGTCTACATTTTAACAAGTCTAATAAATCCATGTAATATAGCCTATACCTTCACAATAAATCCATGATTTATTTTAGACAGGTCTAAAGCAACATGATATGAAGAAAATGCAGTCTACTCCAGAAGAACAGAATAGCATACTCTGAGTTGTCCTTGTGTTAGGTCCTGATCTGACGATGCCATATGGCTGTGGGCTACACTCGTTCATTAAGCAGACAACATTTGCTTAGAATTCTGTCGCATTATTTTATAGTATGAAGAACACAATTGAACAAAGCTGAATAAAATAGAAAGGATATATCCCAGATTAATACATCCACTAGCATTATCAAAAGTGACCGCATATGCAATTATGCATGTAATGCTTTTATTATAAAGGTGCATTTTTATGGTGACAATGATCTTCCCTAAACTTGAAACTCACCCGCTGCTTCCTGTATGGTATGCTCTACACCCCTTGGAAAACGGATGAATGTGATTCATTTTAAGAAGTTAGTTGTGATACAAAAACATATAGGCCCTATGGGCTAGGCTACATGAGGTATGCGACTATCATTCAGAAAAGTCGCAAAAAAAGCATTTTCTTTAGGAATGTATTGAAGTAAAGGTTGTCAAAATATGAATAGTAACATGAAGTACAGGTACCCCAAAAAAACTACTTAAGTGGTACTTTCAAGTATTTTTACTTTTTTTACTTTTCACCACTGCTTACACTGCACTTCCAAATTTAGTCATGGCCAAGGCACCATTTGTTTGAATCACTGTGGCATTGTGAGACCGAGCAGGAAGAGTTGGCTGATGTGAACTTAACCATTGAACATCAGCAGTTTTTCTCTGTGCCCCAATCAGTTCCCCATATCTCTATCTCCAATATAGAGGATACCAAATGGGAATAATTTGGTACATGGGTGAGGGGTGTGAGGTTGGCAACGGACTGGGAGGCTCATCAGACGGGAGAGAATTGTCCTCTGTGGTTGGGGCTCACAGAACATATGTGAACAGCACGCAGAGGGGACAATGAAGTCCTTGTTCCTCTTGCACCTTAACAAGGCCGCCCCTGACAGCGCACTATTGTCTCAGGTTTCGGACTGTTTATGGTCAAAGGATAAATATGACATAGGGAAAATGAGAGGAGCAACGCCTGTAACAGTCTCTCATAAAGGCACATTTTGGCCCCACAAAGCAATTGTGTAAGGAGGCGGGCAATGGTAAAATCCTGACCTCTCTGCTGAGCAGGGGGCTTGTTGTCACCTGCATGTCATCACCTGTACGTCATCGTCATCACACCAATGTGACCTGTAAAAAAAAGCATCTGGTGAATGGAGAATGGTACAAGATCTTAGAGCTGTTAAAGATGCAGTGTACGCCAGGGCTCCAGTCGTGCCCACCCAGTCACTATCCTTTCTTCTGTCCTACCAGATTCAATTTGGTTTACAGTTGTTGATTTGGCTAATGGATTTTTTAGCATTCCTGTGTACACAGATTCTCAGTACTAGTTCGCGGTTTCTTTTCAATGACAGCACTATCAGTGGGCTGTTCTGCGCCAAGGTTACATTGAGAGGAATTTTTGCCTATGAATTGAGCGCCAACTTGCTGTAATTTGTGTCCCCTAAAGGAAGCACTCTTGTATAGTACGTTGACAACCTCCTTCTTTGCTCCCCTGACAGAGAATCATGTGAAATTGATACAGTTGCGCTGCACAATTTTCTAGCTGACAATGGCCACAAGGCCTTCGAAAACTAAGTTACATTGTGTCCAACAGACAGTGAAATATTTGGGCCATGAGATTACACCAGAGGGCAGGAGTTTGGCTACAGACAGGGTTAAAGCTATTTTACAAGTTCCTAAACCATGCACCATGGAACAAATGTTGTCACTGCTGGGAATGCTGAAATGGTCCACCCTCATTCATTTGAAACTCATGGCCATGGGGGATCAGATTGAGTGGACTAAAGATGGTGAAGAAGCGCTAATTCGGCTTAAACAGGCACTCTCGTCGTCGCCTTGTTTGGGGTTACCTGATTACTCTAAACCATTATATTTGTTCTTTGTGTTTATTGCAGCAGTACTGACACAAACTGTGGTAAGATGAGACCTGTTGGGTTCTACTGGAAACGTCTCCATACTGTTGCGTGCACTGCTCCCTTGCCTCCGCTCTGTGGCAGCAGCAACGGAGGCAGAGTTGGCCTGTGCTGACATTGTAGCTATGTGGCCCTTAACTGTTCATGTGCCTCACATAAACAGGCAAGGACCGCACATCTCACCCCCGCAAGACTGTTACATTTGCACTGTCTTAAACCCTGCAACCTTACTCCCCACAGTCTGACGGTGATGCACATGACTGCAGTGAGGTGATTGACCTCTTGTGTAAACCACGCCCTGATCTCCAAGATGTGCCAATTCCTAACAGTGTTTTAATCTATTTTGTTGATGGTTGTGCTAATCGTTCTTCTTCAGGTGATCGATTGCATCGTTTGCTGTGTGTACCCCCCACAGCATTGAGGAGGCAGCCAGACTGCCCTCCCACTTGTCTGCACAGACAGCAGAGCTGGTTGTGTTGGGAAAGGGGAAGTCCCTCACAGTGCACACAGACTCTCAGTACTATTTTGGTTCCTGTCACATTTCTTGGAACCCTGTGGCAACATACTCCCTGAAGTGTTTTTTCCCTACATTGCAAAATTGTCACATGGTTTGGACCATGTGTCAAAGGGAGGATGTCTGTATATGTTAATAGATTTTGGCACACAGTTGGGTTTACTACTTTTGCTGATTAAAAATATATATATATATATATATTGGTGCAGCCCATAATATTGGAGGAGCTGCACCCATGCCTATTTCAGCTCACCCCACACCTGAGATGCCCTCTAGTCATTTGATGATGAACTTTATTGAATTCTCCCCTTGTCGTGGCTACAAATATTGTCTGGTGATGGTGGACATGTTTTCTAAATGGATAGAATGTTTTCCATGCGGACTTGTATCATCAGGGGTTTCCCCTGTACAAATGCCACAAATCCAAGAATGCGTGAACTGAACTGTAGAAGTTGAAAACCTGCCTGTCAAATCGAGTTGTGTGATTGTTCCTGACATTGTTGTTATTGATGTTATTCCTGGACCAGATTCAAGATATCTCTCATGCTGTTGAGAAATTGGCAAACTGTACTGCTGCTGGTATGGAATAATTATCTGGTGAGCTAGCTGCTATGAGAATGATGACCCTCCAAAACCGTGCACCGCTGCGCTGTGGGTGGCACTTGTACAGTAATTGGCCCTGAATGTTGTACAGATACGTCAAGGTATATTTCAATTACACAACAGATGGCAGAATTTGAAAATAAGTTACATGCCGAATTTACTCTCCAGTCCGATGGTTGGTGGAAAGAATGGATGGTCAGGGATGGTTGGTGGAAAATGTTAGTTGTCTTAGCCATTGTATTGATTTTGCTGCTCTGTCATGCTGGTAAAAGAGGACCCAAAAGCGACTTAACAGAAGCAGAGTTTAATAATGTTCAAAACGGAATAACTGACATCCTCTAGATTTGTAGAGGGGAAAAACAACTGGAGAAGCGGCCACAGACTGCAGGTCGCTTCGGGTAGGCGCAGGCCGTAGTCGACTGAGACACCTGCTCACACGCAGCGTCTGATGAAGGCACAAAACACGACAGAACAGGGTGATACACAATCACGGCAAAAAACACGACAGGACAGGGCGAAACGCAATCACAGCATGGTGAATACAATATAAGGAACCGACGGAACAGGAACGGATTACAAAGGAATAAATAGGGAATCTAATCAGGGGAAAGGATCGGGAACAGGTGTGGGAAGACTAAATGATGATTAGGGGAATAGGAACAGCTGGGAGCAGGAACGGAACGATAGAGAGAAGAGAGAGCGAGAGAGTGAGAGAGGGAGGGGGAGAGAGAGAGATAGAACCAAACAAGACCAGCAGAGGGAAACGAATAGCATGGGGAGCACAGGGACAAGACATGACAATAAATGACAAACATGACAGTACCCCCCCCACTCACCGAGCGCCTCCTGGCGCTCTCGAGGAGGAACACTGGCAGCAACGGAGGAAATCATAGATCAAACGGTCCAGCACGTCCCGAGAAAGAACCCAACTCCTCTCCTCAGGACCGTAACGAAAAACGATAAAAAGGGAAACTAGGGTACTACTCTAAAAAAAAATGAGAACTAGGGACAGACTGAGACACAGCAAGGGCAGAGACAAGAACAGGAGAGATGCGATGGCAGGGAACAGACTGAGACCCAGCAAGACCAGGAGCAGAAGCAGAAAAAAAAATTACCAGACTTCTTCTGCGCGCAGTCTGAACACGCAGCCACGAAACGGCGCGTGTCACGCTCCTGAGTCGGCCACCAAAAGCGCTGGCGAATAGACGCAAGAGTGCCTCGAACACCGGGATGACCAGCTAACTTGGCAGAGTGAGCCCACTGAAGAACAGCCAGACGAGTGGAAACAGGAACGAAAAGGAGGTTACTAGGACAAGCGCGCGGCGACGCAGTGTGCGTGAGTGCTTGCTTAACCTGTCTTTCAATTCCCCAGACTGTCAACCCGACAACACGCCCATAAGGAAGAATCCCCTCGAGATCAGTAGAAGCCACAGAAGAACTAAACAGACGGGATAAGGCATCAGGCTTGGTGTTCTTGCTACCCGGACGGTAAGAAATCACAAACTCGAAACGAGCGAAAAACAACGCCCAACGAGCTTGACGGGCATTAAGTCGTTTGGCAGAACGGATGTACTCAAGGTTCTTATGGTCTGTCCAAACGACAAAAGGAACGGTCGCCCCCTCCAACCACTGTCGCCATTCGCCTAGGGCTAAGCGGATGGCGAGCAGTTCACGGTTACCCACATCATAGTTGCGCTCAGATGGCGACAGGCGATGAGAAAAATAAGCGCAAGGATGAACCTTATCGTCAGACTGGAAGCGCTGGGATAGAATGGCTCCCACGCCTACCTCTGAAGCGTCAACCTCGACAATAAATTGTCTAGTGACGTCAGGAGTAACGAGGATAGGAGCGGACGTAAAACGTTCTTTTAGAAGATCAAAAGCTCCCTGGGCGGAACCGGACCACTTAAAACACGTCTTGACAGAAGTAAGAGCTGTGAGAGGGGCAGCAACTTGACCGAAATTACGAATGAAACGCCGATAGAAATTAGCGAAACCTAAAAAGCGCTGCAACTCGACACGTGACCTTGGAACGGGCCAATCACTGACAGCTTGGACCTTAGCGGAATCCATCTGAATGCCTTCAGCGGAAATAACGGAACCGAGAAAGGTAACGGAGGAGACATGAAAAGAGCACTTCTCAGCCTTTACGTAGAGACAATTCTCTAAAAGGCGCTGTAGAACACGTCGAACGTGCTGAACATGAATCTCGAGTGACGGAGAAAAAATCAGGATATCGTCAAGATAGACAAAAACAAAAATGTTCAGCATGTCTCTCAGAACATCATTAACTAATGCCTGAAAAACAGCTGGCGCATTGGCGAGACCGAACGGCAGAACCCGGTACTCAAAATGCCCTAACGGAGTGTTAAACGCCGTTTTCCACTCGTCCCCCTCTGATGCGCACGAGATGGTAAGCGTTACGAAGGTCCAACTTAGTAAAGCACCTGGCTCCCTGCAGAATCTCGAAGGCTGATGACATAAGGGAAGCGGATAACGATTCTTAACCGTTATGTCATTCAGCCCTCGATAATCCACGCAGGGGCGCAGAGTACCGTCCTTCTTCTTAACAAAAAGAACCCCGCCCCGGCCGGAGAAGAAGAAGGCACTATGGTACCGGCGTCAAGAGACACAGACAAATAATCCTCGAGAGCCTTACGTTCGGGAGCCGACAGAGAGTATAGTCTACCTCGAGGAGGCGTGGTCCCTGGAAGGAGATCAATACTACAATCATACGACCGGTGAGGAGGAAGGGAGTTGGCTCGGGACCGACTGAAGACCGTGCGCAGATCATGATATTCCTCCGGCACTCCTGTCAAATCGCCAGGTTCCTCCTGAGAAGTAGGGAGAGAAGAAACGGGAGGGATGGCAGACATTAAACACTTCACATGACAAGAAACGTTCCAGGATAGGATAGAATTACTAGACCAATTAATAGAAGGATTATGACATACTAGCCAGGGATGACCCAAAACAACAGGTGTAAACGGTGAACGGAAAATCAAAAAAGAAATAGTCTCACTGTGGTTACCAGATACTGTGAGAGTTAAAGGTAGTGTCTCAAATTTGATACTGGGAAGATGACTACCATCTAAGGCAAACATGGGCGTAGGCTTGTCTAACGGTCTGAAAGGAATGTTATGTTTCCGAACCCATGCTTCGTCCATGAAACAACCCTCAGCCCCAGAGTCAATCAAGGCACTGCATGTAGCACCCGAACCGGTCCAGCGTAGATGGACCGACATAGTAGTACAAGATCTAGATGAAGAGGACTGAGTAGTAGCGCTCACCAGTAGCCCTCCGCTTACTGATGGGCTCTGGCCTCTTACTGGACATGAATTAACAAAATGTCCAGCAACTCCGCAGTAGAGGCACAGGCGGTTGGTGATCCTCCGTTCCCTCTCCTTATTCGAGATGCGAATCCCTCCCAGCTGCATGGGCTCAGTCTCAAAGCCAGAGGAGGGAGATGGTTGCGATGCGGAGCAGGGAAACACCGTTGATGCGAGCTCTCTTCCACGAGCCCGGTGACGAAGATCTACCCGTCGTTCTATGCGGATGGCGAGAGCAATCAAAGAGTCCACATCTGAAGGAACCTCCCGGGAGAGAATCTCATCCTTAACCACTGCGTGGAGTCCCTCCAGAAAACGAGCGAGCAGCGCCGGCTCGTTCCACTCACTAGAGGCAGCAAGAGTGCGAAACTCAATGGAATAATCCGTTATGGACCGTTCACCTTGGCATAAGGAAGCCAGGGCCCTAGAAGCCTCCCCACCAAAAACTGAACGGTCAAAAACCCGAATCATCTCCTCTTTAAAGTTCTGGAATTTGATAGAGCAATCAGCCCTTGCCTCCCAGATAGCTGTGCCCCATTCTCGAGCCCGGCCAGTAAGGAGTGAAATGACGTAAGCAACCCGAGCTCTCTCTCTAGAGTATGTGTTGGGTTGGAGAGAGAACACAATCTCACACTGCGTGAGAAAGGAGCGGCACTCAGTGGGCTGCCCGGAGTAGCAAGGTGGGTTATTAACCCTAGGTTCTGGAGGCTCGGCAGGCCAGGAAGTAACAGGTGGCACGAGACGTAGACTCTGGAACTGTCCAGAGAGGTCGGAAACCTGAGCGGCCAGGTTCTCCACGGCATGGCGAGCAGCGGACAATTCCTGCTCGTGTCTGCCGAGCATGGCTCCTTGGATCTCGACGGCAGTGTAACGAGCGTCTGAAGTCGCTGGGTCCATTCCTTGGTCGGTTCCTTCTGTCATGCTGGTAAAAGAGGACCCAAAAGCGACTTAACAGAAGCAGAGTTTAATAATGTTCAAAACGGAATAACTGACATCCTCTAGATTTGTAGAGGGAAAACAACTGGAGAAGCGGCCACAGACTGCAGGTCGCTTCGGGTAGGCGCAGGCCGTAGTCGACTGAGACACCTGCTCACACGCAGCGTCTGATGAAGGCACAAAACACGACAGAACAGGGTGATACACAATCACGGCAAAAACACGACAGGACAGGGCGAAACGCAATCACAGCATGGTGAATACAATATAAGGAACCGACGGAACAGGAACGGATTACAAAGGAATAAATAGGGAATCTAATCAGGGGAAAGGATCGGGAACAGGTGTGGGAAGACTAAATGATGATTAGGGGAATAGGAACAGCTGGGAGCAGGAACGGAACGATAGAGAGAAGAGAGAGCGAGAGAGTGAGAGAGGGAGGGGGAGAGAGAGAGATAGAACCAAACAAGACCAGCAGAGGGAAACGAATAGCATGGGGAGCACAGGGACAAGACATGACAATAAATGACAAACATGACATGCTCATCCTCATGTTGACGTTTTGCTGTAATAGGTGCTTAAAACTGGTAACTAATTCAAGGCCAAATGTAATGTTAAATGTTTATTTATTTAACATGGCCAGTCAGTTAAGAACAAATTCTTATTTACAATGACGGCCTAACCCGACCTCCCCTAACCCGGACTACGCTGGGCCAATTGTGCGTTGCCCTATGGGACTCCCGATCCGATACATCCCGGGATGGAACCAGGGTCTGCAGTGATGCCTCTAGTACTGCGATGCAGTGCCTTAGATCTCTGCGCCCATGACCGAGGGCCAGAATGCAAGTTGTGAAGGATTAGCTGAGCTACCATTTACTACTGAAGACAGTGATGTCTGGCCTGACCTTTACCCAGTGCCCAACTAGGCCCAACCACTCACCCTTCAGCTCTTAAAGAATCCTTTCTTTAAACGATTTTGGTAAATTGTATCTAATCATTAATGGAAACTGGCAAGTTAGAACTGTATATGATGTGTAAAGGGTTGAAGGACTACAGGATATTGTGCCTTTAGAAGCTTGCTACATTTAAAATTGATTCAATAATTGTTAAGGGGTTAACAAAAAGGACCATTTTAATTGTATGTGTACAGTCGTGGCCAAAAGTTTTGAGATTGACACAAATATGAATTTTCACAAAGTTTGCTGCTTCAGTGTCTTTAGAGATTTTTGTCAGATATTACTATGGAATACTGAAGTATAATTACAAGCATTTCATAAGTGTCAAAGGCTTTTATTGACAATTACATGAAGTTGATGCAAAGAGTCAATATTTGCAATGTTGACCCTTCTTTTTCAAGACCTCTGCAATCCTTCCTGGCATGCTGTCAATTAACTTCTGGGCCACATCCTGACTGAAGGCAGCCCATTCTTGCATAATCAATGCTTGGAGTTTGTCAGAATTTGAGTTTTCTTTTTGCCTACCCGCCTCTTGAGGATTGACCACAAGTTATCAATGGGATTAAGGTCTGGGGAGTTTCCTAGCCATGAACCCAAAATATAGATGTTTTGTTCCCCGAGCCACTTAGTTATCACTTTTGCCTTATGGCAAGGTGTTCCATCATGCTGGAAAAGGCATTGTTCGTCACCAAACTGTTCCTGGATGGTTGGGAGAAGTTGCTCTCAGAGGATGTGTTGGTACCATTCTTTATTCATGGCTGTGTTTTTAGGCAAAATTGTGAGTGAGCCCACTTCCTTGGCTGAGACGCAACCCCACACATGAATGGTCTCAGGGTGCTTTACTGTTGGCATGACACAGGACTGATGATAGTGCTCACCTGGTCTTCTCCGGACAAGCTTTTTTCCGGATGTCCCAAACAATCGGAAAGGGGATTCATCAGAGAAAATGACTTGACCCCAGTCCTCAGCAGTCCAATCCCTGTACCTTCTGCAGAATATCAGTCTGTCCCTGATGTGTTTCCTTTCTTGACACCAGGCCATCCTCCAAAAGTCTTCGCCTCACTGTGTGTGCAGATGCACTCACACCTGCCTGCTGCCATTCCTGAGCAAGCTCTGTACTGGTGGTGCCCCGATCCCGCAGCTGAATCAAATTTAGGAGACGATCCTGGCACTTGCTGGACATTCTTGGGCGCCCTGAAGCCTTCTTCACAACAATTGAACCGCTCTCCTTGAAGTTCTTGATGATCCGATAAATGGTTTATTTAGGTACAATCTTACTGGCAGCAATATCCTTGCCTGTGAAGCCCTCTTTGTACAAAGCAATGATGACGGCACGTGTTTCCTTGCAGGTAACCATGTTTGACAGAGGAAGAACAATGATTCCAAACAATGATTCCTTTTGAAGCTTCCAGTCTGTTATTCGAACTCAATCAGCATGACAGAGTGATCTCCAGCCTTGTCCTCGTCAACACACACCTGTCTTAACGGGAGAATCACTGACATCAGCTGGTCCTTTTGTGGCAGGGCTGAAATGCAGTCAAATGTTTTTTGGGGATTCAGTTCATTTGCATGGCAAAGAGGGACTTTGCAATGATTTGCAATTCATCTGATCACTCTTCATAACATTCTGGAGTATATGCAAATTGCCATCATACTAACTGAAGTAGCAGACTTTGTGAAAATTAATATTTGTGTCATTCTCAAAACTTTTGGCCACGACTGTACATTCCTGAGTATGTGACAAACTTTGTGAAACTGTCCTATTATAATATCCTGTTCTTGGGAGTATAATCCTGTGTTGCAAACCGGCTTGCTCTTGTGTCCTTGTATGGATAAAAGGGAACTGAGAGTCTCGCCCAAGAACAGACACTATAAAGATATGTGCCTATCACCCAATGATTCAGAATTCAGACTGTCTACACTGTGCTGTGTAAATCTGTTATTCTCTCTGAACTCAGAAATAAAGAATCTTGGTTTGACTTAGACTCCAGCCGATCCTCATTTTAAAATATCCACCACACATCCCTACGGTGAATCATGGTGGCAGCATCATGCTGTGGGGGATGTTTTTCAACGTAGGAGTGGCTTCGGGACGAGTCTCGGAATGTCCTTGAGTGGGCCAGCCAGAGCCCAGACTTGAACCCGATCGAACATCTCTGGAGAGACCTGAAAATATCTGTGCAGCGAAGCTTCCCATCCAACCTGACAGAACTTGAGAGGATCTGCAGAGAAGATTGGGAGAAACTCTCCAAATACAGGTGTGTCAAGCTTGTAGCGTCATACCCAAGAAGACTCCAGGCTGTAATCACTGCCGAAGGTGCTTCAACAATGTACTCAGTAAAGAGTCTGAATACTTATGTAAATGTGATATTTCGTTTTTTTAATGTTTAATACATTTGCAAACATGTCTAAAAACCGGTTTTTGCTTAGTCATTGTGGGGTATTGTGTGTAGATTGATGAGGGAATTTAACATTTTAGAATAAGGCTGTAACGTAACAAAATGTGGAAAAAGTCAAGGGGTCTGAATACTTTCCGAATGCATTGTATGTTCAGTATTTAGTGAGTTTGACACGGATGACTTCTGGCCCACAGACTTAACGAACACACATCTGGGTTTTGCTCTCTCTCTCTTTCTGTTCTCAGGAAAAAGGATAAGGAAAGAACAGACAAGCTGCCTGAGAGGACAGATAGACAGTGTGTCTGTCCTGTATTCTGTTGGAAGACTCAGGGATTGAACCCCTGCTACTCGTCACGGAACAGATAAAGTAATTTATTTTACAGTTCAACCTGCCCAGAGGTCCAAATGAAGGAAAAGCAAGTTATGTTGGGACAGTTTTACTCACAATTTTTTTTATTTAACCTTTTTAACTAGGCAAGTCAGTTAAGAACAAATTCCTATTTACAATGACAGCCTTGGAACAGTGGGTTCTGCCTGCTAACCTGGGCTTCAGAGCACTGGTCATTGAGCACCTCGTTTGGTAGATTTTGTAATGTTATTGATCTTCAACCAGATATGAAGGAGAGGAGAAAACATGAAGGGGAAAGAGGAAGGTGGAAGTCTCCGGGATTGAACCCTTACCACTAGGATTACATCCTGAATCCAGGATGCAACGCTACCACTAGACCAAACTCAAACTAGTCATGGAACAGATAAAGTTATTTTACAGTTCAACCTCCCCAGAGGTCCACATGAAGAAAAAGCAAGGTATGTTGGGACAGTTTTACTCAATATATTTTGTGATTTTTATTTAACCTTTATTTAACTAGGCAAGTCAGTTAAGACCATATTCTTATTTACAAAGATGGCCTAGGAACAGTGGGTTCTGCCTTGTTCAGGGGCAGAACGACAGATTTTTACCTTGTCAGATCAGGGATTCGATCTAGCAACCTTTCAGTTACTGGCACAACGCTACTTGCCATCCCGAAACTTGAGGGGCAGTTTTTCCAGACTCGTATTAAGCCTAGTCCAAAACGAAAACACTTTTAATGGAGATTCTCTATTGAGAATTTGTGGGATCAAGTTTTGGGGGTAAAAATTTTAACACGGCAATGTATGCATGATGATATAATTTCGTATGTACTGCATGTCACTGTAGTTTTACCGGAAGATACACACTCTTCCGGTAATATCTACCAAACTACACAAGGTTGACACAGGAAGGGTATCTCTGTCAAAGTAAAGTATTCAGCATTCAACCTTATTGCTTGTTGTAACATGAGGGTAGGTTTATTAGCTAATATCATGATTTATTAAATGTTTACTATTGTATTTGTTGTGTACTGGAAGTATATCATTAAACTTTGTCTGATGTGCGGCGCTGAATGTGGTTGCACGTGGTCCCCACCATGCTTAGCATGGACAGTACGGAACAGATACTATGGATGAATGTTGTGAATGTGTTTTGTTTATATGGCTGGTCAGCAGACATCCAAGCTACAGTACTTTATGATATGTTGCTTGTGTTGTTATACATTTGAATATTTGAATGATTAGAAGGTTTTAAGTTTTGGATGAGGCCTGCTCACGACACAGCAGCACCACGTGTTGAGCAGATCAGCAGACAAAAGAGGGACAAAAAGTTGTGATTCACAACTACAGTATATTACAATACAGCTTTTAGAAACATTAACAGGTGTTTAGATTTGGCCTTTGGGGATTTTTTCAGGTACCATTGTTGAACTCCAGAGCTGGGATTGACATCCTTAGCCTATAATGGTGCAGTTTTCAAGATAATATAAGCATATTTGGATGAAAATGTGTTGAGGGTAGATACTGCTATTTTATAGCCGAAGCAGTATTGTATTGCACTGCCTTTTCAGACATGAGATGTTTTACTGCATTGTCGTTGTAGGACAGATTATTTATTGCATCGTGGTTGTAGGACAGATTATTTATTGCATCGTGGTTGTAGGACAGGTGTGTTTACTGCATTGTCGTTGTAGGACAGATGTTTTATTGCATCGTGGTTGTAGGACAGATGTTTTATTGCATTGTGGTTGTAGGACAGATGTTTTATTGCATCGTGGTTGTAGGACAGATTATTTTATTGCATCGTGGTTGTAGGACAGATTATTTATTGCATCGTGGTTGTAGGACAGGTGTTTTTATTGGATCGTGGTTGTAGGACAGATGTTTTATTGCATCGTGGTTGTAGGACAGATGTTTTATTGCATCGTGGTTGTAGGACAGATGTTTTATTGCATCGTGGTTGTAGGACAGATTATTTTATTGCATCGTGGTTGTAGGACAGATGTTTTATTGCATTGTGGTTGTAGGACAGGTGTGTTTATTGCATCGTGGTTGTAGGACAGATTATTTATTGCATCGTGGTTGTAGGACAGATTATTTATTGCATCGTGGTTGTAGGACAGGTGTGTTTACTGCATTGTCGTTGTAGGACAGATGTTTTATTGCATCGTGGTTGTAGGACAGATGTTTTATTGCAATGTGGTTGTAGGACAGGTGTATTTATTGCATCGTGGTTCTAGGAGAGATGTTTTATTGCATCGTGGTTGTAGGACAGATGTTTTATTGCATCGTGGTTGTAGGACAGATGTTTTATTGCATCGTGGTTGTAGGACAGGTATGTTTATTGCATCGTGGTTGTAGGACAGATGATTTATTGCATCGTGGTTGTAGAACAGATGTTTTATTGGATCGTGGTTGTAGGACAGATGTTTTATTGGATCGTGGTTGTAGGACAGATGTTTTATTGGATCGTGGTTGTAGGACAGGTTTGTTTATTGCATTGTGGTTGTAGGACAGATGTGTTTATTAGCTAATGGCATCTTGTTTTATTCTTCTACCTCTCAATCATATTAACATGTCTTGATTACTTATTACAATGTAATAAATTATAACCTAATTCACAGAATGAACACTCAAATGATCAACTTGACCAGGCAGTCCCAGAACCCCTCTCTGGAGAGACCAACCCTCCTCCCAGCATCACCCCTCTTCCTGTGAGTGTAGACACACACACAAATTGGCAAATAATCAGTGACTATGGTTAAAAACAGTTTTCAGACACATTGATACTGTAAGTTACTATGTTTACTATGTGTTGTGTTTCAGGGTCCAGTCCAGTGTGTAGACAACCCCTCAGGTGATCCTGGAGAGGTGGTCTATGACACACACACATTTCCCATCAGACATCAGCCTCCTGTGAGTAAAGTGTGACAGTTCAGAGACCTTCAGTTCATATCTGGCTGTGGTTTGGTTGTCATGGTCGAAGGACCATGATTGTAATAAGAAACCTTAGGTGCTGGCTTAAGGCCGGTAGCAACCACTTTAGAATGTCCGGTCAGAACAAGGATGAGGTGGCTTTCCAGGTTAAGGGGAGTTTAACGGAAGACGATGTCCACATTCACACACATCTGACCACTCATGGTTCATATCACTGAGAATCATGTCCAGTGAGAACTGACATGAACTGCATGTTGTTTAGATGCACAATTAAACATCAGACATACAGGGATTCAGTCCACATCAGACATACAGGGATTCAGTCCACATCAGACATACAGGGATTCAGTCCACATCAGACATACAGGGATTCAGTCCACATCAGACATACAGGGATTCAGTCCACAGGAGGAAACGTGCAACAGGAGGGTAAACTGTGGAAGTGCTCATCAGGATAGGGAAAGCACATCTTTGACCACACAGTGTGCTGGGGTCAGACTAACTAAAACTGTAGTCCCGGGAATCAAGGCTGTTGATAGGCTGAACGAGATGTGGTGATAAGTATTTGGTGTGACCTTGACCAATAAGACACTAACAAAAGTGGGGGTCCTCTGAATAGGAGACTAACACCGTACCCAAACCGGCCGCAGGTGTGCGCTGTCTTGCGCAAATAGATTTTGTTTTTATGGTTAAAAACAGTTTTCAGAAACATTGATACTGTAGGTTACTATGTTTACTATGTGTTGTGTTTCAGGGTCCAGTCCAGTGTGTAGACAACCCCTCATTCGCCTCCTGTGCATTTCTTCAGCCATTCCTGGACCTGTGACCAAAAACAAGCTACATATGGACAATACCAAAATAAATGATCCAATGACTGCCTCCTCTCAGCAAGATCTGCAGAGCTTGGTTGCAAGAATTCTGTATAGTAATTTAAAATGAAAAATGTAAAGCTTTGAATCCAGCTTTGTTTTGCGTATCAATTCATAAACAATGTGCCATGGAATGGGTCGAAAAACATCGAAAATCTCTTCCCAACTATTTTGTCATTTATATGGCACAGCTGTCAGTGTTTTGGTCCTTAAATTAAATTGCTATATGTTTTAATTTATCACACTTTTCTTTAATCGTTTATGTTCTTTAATGCAGGGCCGACATATAAGTTCCTTACGTTTTTCTCCTTCTACTTGCCTCTTCCATTTTTTGGTTGTAATTTTGGGTAGAGCAGACATTTCTATATGTGTGTGTTAGCTGCATGTGTAACATAACTCCACCAGTCCTATTTATGATATCATTCACTAAGATTACCTTTTTTTTTTTAAGTTTCTTCGAAAAATACGTTGGTTTTTTATTATAAATTAGCATATTCGAGTTTAACCACAATATTAGTTTTATTATTTGTTCTGTCTTTTCAGATGGATTAAACTGAAATTGCAACCAACTTTCTAAGGCTTGTTTTATTTTGTATTTTTTTAGATTATTTCCTTTTCAAACAACCGGAAGTGAGCAGGTGTAATCTGAATAAATGGGAAAAGGTCATTCTTGAACATAGCATGAGACATTCCTACCAACTTACTAGAGAACCAGTTTGGATTTAAGTATAACTTCTGTATGACGGATGCCTTTAGTGAGAGGTCTAATGCTTTAATATTTAATCATTTCTGCCCTCTGAATTCATATTCGTAATATAAAGAGGCCCTTTTAATTTTGTCTGGCTTGCCATTCCAAATCAATATTTTTTGTTGTTGATATAATTTAAAAAGCAGGTCACTAGGTGTAGGCAAAACCATAAGAAAATAGATCAACTGTGATATTACTATAGAGTTAATCATGGTGATTTTTCCACAAATAGACAGGTATTTTCCTTTCAAAGTTAGCAAGATCTTTTCTATTTTTTCTAACTTTCTATAAAAATGTATTGGAGTGAGATCATTTCTTTGTATACCGAGTATGTCCACATCTCCGTCAGACCATTTAATTGGTAAATTACATGGTAATGAAAAATGTGAATTTTTTTGTGATCCAATATGTAATACTTGGTTTTATGTCATTTGGTTTTCCAGAGAGGATAGCAAAAGTATCTAGATCCTCTATGAGGCCGTGGAGAGATTTTAATTGTGGTTTTAAAAGAATCATCAGAGTACAATGACACCTTCGTTTTTAAACCACGGATTTCTAATCTAATTTTAACAGCTAACAACCTTGTTTTACTCCTCTAGATAGTTTAAATCTTTCTGAGATGTACCCATTATTTTCTATTTTACACCTAAGGTTACTGTATAGAACTTTAATAATAATTGTAATAATAATAATTACAATATTGCAGATTAACACTGGAGTGATAAATGATCAGATGATCATGTACAGGTAGAGATATTGGCATGCAAAAGAGCAGAAAAGTAAATAAATAAAAACTGGGGATGAGGTAGGTGAAAATGGGTGGGCTATTTACCAATAGATGTACAACTGCAGCGATCGGTTAGCTGCTCAGATAGCTGATGTTTGAAGTTGGTGAGGGAGATAAAAGTCTCCAACTTCAGCGATATATATATATATATATACCACAAAAAAAGTTCAATAAAATAAATACAATAATGTGATGATCCGACCGCATTCTGTCCCCTATCAACATTTTTTTAAACTTTTGGTGCCGGGGAGAATAGCATAAGAAAGTAGTCAAGACGACTAGCCTGATTAAGCCTCTGTCATGTATATCTCACTAGGTCAGGGTATTTAAGCCTCCATATAGCCACTAATTTAAATATATCCATGACATTCATGATTTCCTTAAGTGCCTGAGGGTGATAGTTTGTAGTGTGATTTCCTTTACGGTCCATAGAGGTATTTAAAACCGTATTAAAATCTCCCACCATAATAATAGAGTCTAGTGTTGCTAGTAGAGTTGATAAATTATTATATATATTTTCAAAGAAGCTTGGATCTGTAGTGTCTGGGATCTACATCTGTTTATATTAGTTACTATGCTGTATTACGGCAGTGTTACGTTACTACACTTATTTAGGAAATGCACATGTGCCATCCAGCATGTGCACCTATTAAGAAGTGCACATGCGCACTGAGGTGCCGGGAACTGTAGAGCACGAGGGGTTTTGACTAAAGGAAAACTAACTGTACTCCCGTCTCCTGCCTGGTTATTTCTCCACAACACAAATATTACAGTGGCGACGAGGTGATTAAACTACTTAAACGGACATTGCTTGAAGGGAAGAATGTTACGTGATTAATGAAACTCAAAATAATTATGTAATTCTTCAGTTATTTTTTATTTTCTTTCGCCAGTGGAAAAGACTAAGCACTGCTAGTAGGTACAGTGTTCAGGAGCTGCCAAGTAGCAAGACTATTGGAGTCCAGAATAGCGACACTGCCCTCTGGTGGTTAAATAAATACAAAATTAATTGAACCTATTGAAATTAGGCGATCTCAGTGGAGAAATATTGGGGGGATAAAAGGAAGAAGGAACGTAACACGGTGTGTACATTATTACAAATGAGTACAGTGAATGAAGTAATTGCAGAAACTTCTGAAGTGAAGAATTAGATTAAAATTAAGGAATACAAGGAATAAGGAAACTGAACAATTAACTGAAAATGGCAACCATTGGTTGAGTACCAGAGTTTGAGGCTACAACATAGGATTTTGATTCCTATTTGGAGCGTTTTGAGCGTTGGCTGGCTGCAAATGAAATCAAAGATGAAAAGAAAGCAGACCTATTTCTCAGTGGTTTTGGTCCAACTGAGTATGAGTTGCTGAAAGGTCTAATTGAACCAATAAAAGAAGTGGAGTTGAACTATGCAGAACTGACTGAAACTCTTTCAAGCCTATTCTCATTGCAGAACGTTTCAGATTTTACCAACATCACCAGAGTCAAGGGAAACCGGGACAGCCCATTTTCTGCAATTCCGAATAAAACCCAACTTTGAGAAATTCTCAGCAGACTATGTTTCTCTCAATCACGGGTGGACGAAGGTTGCAGACCATTGCTGAATCTTTTAACCATACCACGTGGTTAAACTCTTAGACTATCGATACCGACAGAAAAAGAACAAGTCTTTGATATTAATTACTCGTCTGCAGCTAGGAATTCAGTACCATTGAACGCGAAGAACGACAACCGCCAAAACATCCATTCTATAACAACATGAATGAATGTCACTCTGAACTATCCACTATAACCACGACAGAGAGAGAGACACGGACAATTCTACAAAAGAAACAAACTTTTCAACAGCGATCAAGAAGACACACTGAGCGTAAATATATACACTGCTCAAAAAAATAAAGGGAACACTTAATTAAACAACACAATGTAACTCCAAGTCAATCACACTTCTGTGAAATCAAACTGTCCACTTAGGAAGCAACACTGATTGACAATAAATGTCACATGCTGTTGTGCAAATGGAATAGACAACAGGTGGAAATTATAGGCAATTAGCAAGACACCCCCAATAAAGGAGTGGTTCTGCAGGTGATAACCACAAACCACTTCTCAGTTCCTTTGCTTCCTGGCTGATGTTTTGGTCACTTTTGAATGCTGGCGGTTTTTTCACTCTAGTGGTAGCATGAGACGGAGTCTACAACCCACACAAGTGGCTCGGGCTCAGGTAGTGCAGCTCATCCAGGATGGCACATCAATGCGAGCTGTGGCAAGAAGGTTTGCTGTGTCTGTCAGCGTAGTGTCCAGAGCATGGAGGCGCTACCAGGAGACAGGCCAGTACATCAGGATACGTGGAGGAGGCCGTAGGAGGGCAACAACCCAGCAGCAGGACCGCTACCTCCGCCTTTGTGCAAGGAGGAGCACTGCCAGAGCCCTGCAAAATGACCTCCAGCAGGCCACAAATGTGCATGTGTCTGCTCAAACGGTCAGAAACAGACTCCATGAGGGTGGTTTGAGGGCCCGACGTCCACAGGTGGGGGTTGTGCTTACAGCCCAACGCCGTGCAGGACGTTTGGCATTTGCCAGAGAACACCAAGATTGGCAAATTTGACACTGGCGCCCTGTGCTCTTCACAGATGAAAGCAGGTTCACACTGAGCACGTGACAGACGTGACAGTCTGGAAACGCCGTGGAGAACATTCTGCTGCCTGCAACATCCTCCAGCATGACCAGTTTGGCGGTGGGTCAGTCATGGTGTGGGGTGGCACTTCTTTGGGGAGGCGCACAGCCTTCCATGTGCTCGCCAGAGGTAGCCTGACTGCCATTAGGTACCGAGATGAGATCCTCAGACCCCTTGTGAGACCATATGCTGGTGCGGTTGGCCCTGGGTTCCTCCTAATGCAAGACAATGCTCGTCCTCATGTGGCTGGAGTGTGTCAGCAGTTCCTGCAAGAGGAAGGCATCGATGCTATGGACTGGCCCGCCCGTTCCCTAGACCTGAATCCAATTGAGCACATCTGGGACATCATGTCTCGCTCCATCCACCAATGCCACGTTGCACCACAGACTGTCCAGGAGTTGGCGGATGCTTTAGTCCAGGTCTGGGTGGAGATCCCTCAGGAGACCATTCGCCACATCATCAGGAGCATGCCCAGGCGTTGTAGGGAGGTCATACAGGCACGTGGAGGCCACACACACTACTGAGCCTCCTTTTGACTTGTTTTAAAGACATTACATCAATGTTGGATCAGCCTGTAGTGTGGTTTTCCACTTTAATTTTGAGTGTGACTCCAAATCCAGACCCCCATGGGTTGATAAATTTGATTTCCATTGATAATTTTTGTGTGCTTTTGTTGTCAGCACATTCAACTATGTAAAGAAAAAAAGTATTTAATAGGAATATTTCATTCATTCAGATCTAGGATGTGTTATTTTAGTGTTCCCTTTATTTTTTTGAGCAGTGTATATTGATTGCAATTGTTTCCGAATGAGTGAGCGTTCATGTGTAAAGGATTAGCATTTCAATTGTTATAATTATTAACTCTGTAGTGACTTCTTAGTCGACCCCCACTTCCCTTTTGTCTAACAAGCCGCCATGCTGGTTTAACCCACTAGGGCACATTCTCCTACGATTTCTTGTAACCATATTTACTTTGTTGTTTTGTGTATGCATTTCTGTGAATTACTTAGTTAGTAATAAATAAATGATTTAAGACAATTGATGTATGGATGACTCATAGTGAAGACGGGGTTCGTGCAGATAACCAACAATTTACGACGTTTGGAATGAGACTAACGTGAGGTAAAGTAAATAATTCATTAATCAGAAGACTATGGATCAGATATGAAAATAACTGAAAAGTTATTTTAGGAAATGATAACTTTGTAATCTGAATATTTTTCCTTGGTGCCCCGACTTCCTAGTTAATTACAGTTACATGATTAATCAGTTTGATCGTGTAATACTAATTACAGAGAATCTTTGATAAAAACTAAGTCTTCAAGATCATCTGCTACGGTCCAACACCCCAGCAGAGACGTGCCAAGAGAACAAGAACAATAACGACCCCCAGGACTAGTCTCCTGACTGTGGACGTACGGGAGAGACAGAGCCTAACCATCTACCCGAACCTGGTCCACCACCGGAAGCCCAGGAGGAGCGGAGATATCCTATTCGACAGTGAAGGGCACCTCAAAAGCTTGACTTGTGAGTTGAGCTGTTTAAGGAGGTAACAGTGTCACGACTTCCGCTGAAGTTGGCTCCCGGTGCTCGGTGGTCATCGTCACCGTCCTACTAGCCTCCACCGATCCCTTTTTCGTTTGTTTGTTTTGTCTTATTAGTTTCACCTGTGTTCTGTTGTATGGCTTAATGAGCTTCCCTATTTTAAGTACCTGTACCCGCCCTTGTTTTGTGCGGGATTGTCTTTATGTTACGTGTGTGCGTTTTAGGTAGAGGTGGTTATATTTTCTGGACTTGGCACCCTGTGTTTTTGGGTAGTCACTTTGTTGTCCACGCCCTGTGTTGTTGGGCTTGTCATTTTTGTGTGCTGTATTAAAGAGCACTTTTCCCCAGTGGAACTCTCTGCGCCTGATTCCTTCACCCACCTAGATTGAGTCGGCTGCATAGATTTCATGACTAGAAGCTCAAAAGATGAAAACGTCATAGTAACTCCTCTTAATGACTCGTCCCCTCTGGCATTTAGCCACCGTTATCTTTTTGCCATGCACTAATTTTAGTTTGGTTTCACATTAGGGCATGGAAAGTTGAGAGCCATAGCAATGTTTAAAAAATAAACAGTCATGATTGATTTGCACTTTCCGCACCAAAGTACATTCATCTCTAGGAGACAGAACACGTCTCCTTTCTGAGCGGTGTGATGACTGCATGGTCCCATGGTGTTTATACTTGTGTACTATTGTTTGTACAGATGAACGTGGTACCTTCAGCCGTTTGGAAATTTCTCCCAATGATGAACCAGACTTGTGGAGGTCTACACTTTTTTTTCTGAGGGTCTTGGCTAATTTATTTTGATTTTGCCATGATGTCAAGCAAAGAGGCACGGAGTTTGAAGGTAGGCCATGAAATACATCCACAGGTACACCTCCAATTGACTCAAATGATGTCAATTAGCCTATCAGAAGCTTCTAAAGCCATGACATCATTTTCTGGAATTTTCCAAGCTGTTTAAAGGCACAGTCAACTTAGTGTATATAAACTTCTGACCCACTGGAATTGTGACAGTGAATTATAAGTGAAATAATCTGTCAGTAAACAATTGTTTGAAAAAGTACTTGTCATGCACAAAGTAGATGTCCTAACCGACTTGCCAAAACTCTAGTTTGTTAGCAAGACATTTGTGGAGGGGTTGAAAAACACGTTTTAATTACTCCAACCTAAGTGTATGTAAACTTCTGACTTCAACTGTATATATAGCAAAGAAAAATGAAAAATCAACAAAGATAGTCGTCCTCCAATGAGGGGGGTGGTGGAGGGGTTAAAAATAGTAATAATAATAATACATTAAAAAATAAACACACCCAAGCCCCCACCCTGCCACTGATTGGATCCTTTGAACCATCTGTATATATCCTTAAAAACAAATAAAACCTATTCTCTCTCCACACCTCATCTCACGTCCTCACCCCCTCTCTCCTGCCCTCAATCATGTCCACATCTACACTTGGTTTCGGAAACAGCCACGGAGGAAAATTCCCCGGTGCAATTGCTGGCCCTCTCTCTCTCTCCCCCAGTCCATATTCTTGTTAGAGGTGCACACCGTCACCTACTGTACGGGTTGTAAACTACATGCGTATGTATATACAGTGGGACAAAAAAGTATTTAGTCAGCCACCAATTGTTCAAGTTCTCCCACTTAAAAAGATCAGAGAGGCCTATATTTTTCATCATAGGTACACTTCAACTATGACACACATTTAGAAAAAAAAATCCAGAAAATCACATTGTAGGATTTTTAATTTATTTATTTGCAAATTGGTGGAAAATAAGTATTTGGTCACCTACAAACAAGCAAGATTTCTGGCTCTCACAGACCTGTAACTTCTTCTTTAAGAGGCTTCTTTGTCCTCCACTTGTTACCTGTATTAATGGCATCTGTTTGAACTTGTTATCAGTATAAAACACATGTCCACAACCTCAAACAGTCACACTCCAAACTCCACTATGGCCAAGACCAAAGAGCTGTCAAAGGACACCAGAAACAAAATTGTAGACCTGCACCAGGCTGGGAAGACTGAATCTGCAATAGGTAAGCAGCTTGGTTTGAAGAAATCAACTGTGGGAGCAATCATTAGGAAATGGAAGACATACGGAAGACCACTGATAATCTCCATCGATCTGGGGCTCCATGCAAGATCTCACCCCATGGGGTCAAAATGATCACAAGAACGGTGAGCAAAGATCCCAGAACCACACGGGGGGACCTAGTGAATGACCTGCAGAGAACTGGGACCAAAGTAACAAAGCCTACCATCAGCAAGGGCATTGAAGATGAAACGTGGATGGGTCTTTCAACATGACAATGATCCCAAACACACTGCCCGGGCAACGAAGGAGTGGCTTCGTAAGAAGCATTTCAAGGTCCTGGAGTGGCCTAGCCAGTCTACAGATCTCAACCCCATAAAAAATCTATGGAGGGTGTTGAAAGTCCGTTTTGCCCAGGAACAGCACCAGAACATCACTGCTCTAGAGGAGATCTGCATGGAGGAATGGACCAAAATACCAGCAACAGTGTGTGAAAACCTTGTGAAGACTTACAGAAAACGTTTGACCTCTGTCATTGCCAACAAAGGGTATATAACAAAGTATTGAGATAAACTTTTGTTATTGACCAAATACTTATTTTCCACCATAATTTGCAAATAAATTCATTAAAAATCCTACAATGTGATTTTCTGGATTTTCTTCCCTCATTTTGTCTGTCATAGTTGAAGTGTACCTATGATGAAAATTAGAGGCCTCTCTCATCTTTTTAAGTGGGAGAACTTGCAAAATTGGTGGCTGACTAAATACTTTTTTGCCCCACTGTACAGTGCATTCGGGAAGTATTCAGACCCCTTAACTTTTTCCACATTTTGTTACATTACAGCCTTATTCTAAAATTGTTTAAATTGTTTGTTCTTATCAATCTACACACTATACCCCATAATGACAAAGCAAAAACAGTTATTTAGAAATGTTTGCAAATTTATTACAAATACAAAACTGAAATATGACATTTCCAAGTGTTCAGACCCTTTATTCAGTACAACGCTCCCCATCCAACCTGACAGTGCTTGAGAAGACCCGCAGAAAAGAATGGGAGAAACTCCCCAAATACAGATGTGCCAAACTTGTAGCGTCATACCCAAGAAGACTCAAGGCTGTAATCCCTGCCAAAGGTGCTTCCACAAAGTACTGAGTAAAGGGTCTGAATACTTATGTAAGTGTAAATAATATTTCCGTTTTTTATTTTGAATACATTTGCAAAAATATCTACAAACCTATTTTACTTTGTCATTATGGGGTATTGTATGTAGATAGATGATTGGGGGGAAAAAAAACAATTTAATCAATTTTAGAATAAGGCTTTAACATAACAAAATGTGGAAATAGTCAAGGGGCCTGAATACATTTTGAAGGCACTGCATTGACCACAAGAGGTCCCTGTTGGATTATACATTAGTCTTCAATAGACAAGGATGGCAAACTGAGAAAGTTTAATTCAGCAGAGGGAAATTCACAATGATGCTGTACACTCAACAGTACTCATATTGGGTCACCACTCACTGTACTGTTTAGAGCTAGCAAGAAAGACATTTCACTGTACTGTTTGGAGCTAGCAAGAAAGACATTTCACTGTACTGTTTAGAGCTAGCAAGAAAGACATTTCACTGTACTGTTTAGAGCTAGCAAGAAAGACATTTCACTGTACTGTTTAGAGCTAGCAAGAAAGACATTTCACTGTACTGTTTAGAGCTAGCAAGAAAGACATTTCACTGTACTGTTTAGAGCTAGCAAGAAAGACATTTCACTATACTGTTTAGAGCTAGCAAGAAAGACATTTCACTGTACTGTTTAGAGCTAGCAAGAAAGACATTTCACTGTACTGTTTAGAGCTAGCAAGAAAGACATTTCACTGTACTGTTTAGAGCTAGCAAGAAAGACATTTCACTGTACTTGTGTACGTATCATTAAAACTTGAAATTTGATATTGGGTCACTGTACTACTGCACTATTTTGCTTGATTAATATCCTATGTATTTTCAAACATGGAATTCAAACATTACATCTGTGCACTTTCCGATGCTAAAATAGGCTACATTTTGTGATATTTGGTAACTGTTCTGTATCAGGCTACCACAATATGAGTGCTGAAAGGAAAACACTGGCTGAGTAGTACTTGCAAAACTTTTGATATTGATAAGAGTTTATTAAATATCAGGCAACACAATGCAGTAGGTCAGCATGTCGAGTTATTATAGGCAGTGATTGTAGGGTTCTGGAGAGACATGGTTTTGTGTTAGATCGTCACTCAGTGTCAGATCCTGAACATGCCAAGGAAGGTGGAGTGAGGCTTGAGGACAAGCCCAGCAGATTTCCTGGGAATGGAGAGTTCCAGAGTGGATCCTGGCTCCAGGTAATGGACACCTGGGAGAGAAACACCAGTAACTTCAGCACTGGGTGTAGTAGTGCTGTAATTGTGTTCCGTATTCTAAGTAATTAATTTGAATGTCGTTTGTAACACACGCAGGCCGGGGTTGAGTCGACTCACCGGCTGTGTAGCAGGTGTTTTGGGCCACAGTGATGTTGCTGGGCATACTCTGTATGCACTTCATCAAGATGGTCTCAATACCATGTAGACGCTTCTTGATCACATGACCCATAGTCCATGTGGTGTCTTTATACAGCACCTGTACACAAACATAGTGATGGTGTAGAGGGACCTTGGCTTGACCGCCTCTCAAGAGATGACAACGCCTAGTTTTAATAGGCTACCTGACTGTAGATGAAGTAAGTCCCTTCGGTTACCACGGTGACCTTTTCTCCAAACACCTGCAGCCCCTCCCCTAGACGACTCAGTCCTAGAGCCCATTCTACCAGAGTGTAGTCATCTTCAACTGAGACAACATAGTGGTTAAAAACATGGAGTATGTGTATGTTGGAGACAAAATCATGTTTGAGAGTATTGTAGTTAATGCAAAGCGCTGTTTATACCGGGTTCTAACATGCGTCCTTTTTCCAGATGTTGTCCACATTCCAATTGTGCCCACATTTTTTGCCAGGTGTAGACAATTAAAAGACGCATAGTGATCTAATTTTGAAAATATCTTATAAGTTCAAACGGGCATGATCAGGACAAGATAGGGACGCATGTTAGTGGCAGGTATAAACAGGGCTATAGCGTGTGTGTGTGTGTGTGAGAGAGAGAGAGAGAGAGAGAGAGAGAGAGAGAGAGAGAGAGAGAGAGAGAGAGAGAGAGAGAGAGAGAGAGAGAGAGAGAGAGAGAGAGAGAGAGAGAGAGAGAGAGAGAGAGAGAGAGAGAGAGAGAGAGAGAGAGAGGGAGAAAGAAAGAGAATGTACAGTATAGATGTGAATTCATTGCCCATTCGACTCACCATATGAGTGTGATGACAGAGGAACAAGATGAAGAAAGGCACTACTCCCTGCTGGATGACATGGAAATTATAAATGATTAAGTAAATTGTGTGTATGTGTGTGCGCGTCGGAAGGGACTGACCAGTGCGCCGCTGTCTCCGTCTCCCATGTCTTGAAATCTCCCTCTTTCCTCGAATTCCATTCCATTGTGTATGTCTGTGAGAGTCAGATATCTGTGTCAAATGCCAGATGACATCAGATGTGAACCTCATAGCGTGACAAGAATCCGTTGTTTCAGATATGTGGTAAACAATCACGTAATTGTCATCCTTTCCCAGACTTCAACTCCATTGAGAAGTGTGGTGGATAATAAACCTTATTGCTCGAACTCCAAAGCATTAATAACTTAAAAATAGAATATTCATTGATGTCTCATAAATTCTCAAATCATACTTTACACATCAGCTGATAGCGTGATATGAGTCAAATGTTTCAGATATGTAGTAAATAGGGTTGGTGTAGGTTACTTTCTAAATGTAAACTGTTCCAGTTATTAGTTACCTGTCCAAAATTGTAATCAGCAACGTAACTTTAGGGTTACTCAAAATCAGTAACGTAATCAGATTACTTTGTTACTTTTGGATTACTTTCCCCTTATGGGGCATGAGGTGGGGTCCTCCAGTCATCGCGCATGATTGTCACACTTTCTCTCCATCCCTAGAAAACACAGCTGATTAATCAAATTGTATTCTGAACTGAAGATCAGGATTAGATGATTATTGGAGTCAGGTGTGTTAGCTGGACCTGGGGAAAAACTGTGACACCAATCAGGCTCTCGAGGACTGGAATTGCCCACCCCTGCAAGACTAAAAGGAACCATCAAATGCATTTGGTGTGTCATCATAGTGGTCTCTGGCTTGTGGTCAGGCTGAACAAAGTTAAACTTGCAACTATTTTAGATTCTGAATTGAATGTCATTGAGGGAACCGAAATGTATGATCATGTATTTTTTCACAAACATCCTTTCTGGCTTTAAAAGTAATCCAATAAATAATCATCTAGTTTTTCAAAAGCATGTCATCTGATTTAAATATTGTTCCAGGTTATTTTGTAATCACATTACATGTAGCAACTACCCAACCCTGGTGGCAAACAATTAAGTCATTGTCATCATTTTCTAGACTTCAACTCCATTTATAATTGTGGTGAAATATGCCTTATTGTTCTAAACATTAACAAGCATCTTGATTCCTTACTTCAAAATCTGACATCTCCTAGTGGGTAGGCCTAGCCTACGAATATTTATTGACTTCTTATAAATTCTCAAAAACATAGACCTACTTCACACATCAAGCAAAGTTTCACAATAGTGTTTTCTTTTTCGTGTAGCCTATAACCTATTAGTAAATGTATGAACTCACCTACCCCGCAGCGCGAGATATCAGTAGACGATTCCTTTATGTCCCCGCACACCAGACTGGTCCACTGACGCAGCTCCCGCAGTTCGACCTGCATCTCTCTGACCCGGTTGGACTGCAGGACCATCAAGCAGGCCAAGAACAGCGACACAGCGTACAGCAGATATGAGCCATGAAAATGTACTGTATAACGGTTTGTCATTATGTCACACAGGCGATACCAACTGTTACGAGGACGAGGGGATGGCGTCCTTTTTCAATGAAGGCTTTGTCAGGGCCGTAATGATCCTGTTACAATGTGCACTTTCACTTTCTTCATGTCATCATCCCATCATTTGGAAAACGATGACTCATGCAGTCTCGGATTACAAAACTGCTATGAAGACCTGGAGGACGTGTGAAAACAAAGTGATAGGCTACAGTAGGCCTACAGAAGTCTGAAGCTAAAGTTAATGTCTTTATTAAATGTTTGTACTACAATTTGTTTTAAGAAAGGCAGTGACCAAGACAGGCAAGTGGTTCATAAAAATAACTGATTCTAATAACTGAATGAAAAGGGAATCCAGTTCAGTAGGTTTGAAGCACTATAGACTACATTATAATTAATGAATGTATATATGCTTGGCTCTCGAGGGAAAAGGAGTACTTGATAGCCAAAAATGAATACATGTGCTTCTAGTCAGGCCTGTGTGCTTGTCTGGCTATTACAGAACAGGTCAAAGGGTCCTTTGAGAGATGGACTCAGTTGAAGGCGGATGCCACCAGTTTCGCACTCCACTACCTCAAAGACTGCCTCGCCAGAACTTCTGAGAGGAGAGGGATGGGCTCTGTCTGTCAAAACAGGAACAGGCCAGTCAAATCCTTTTTTTTCTCCAATTCATTTCTTCATATAAGGCTCCCCAGTTCAAGACCATACTAGTCACACTGGAATGCAATGTTATGTATTTATTTACTTTTTTTTCATTGCTTGGCTATCCAGTATAAAATTAACTGACCAAATGTTGTACATCATTTTTAAGTAGTAAAATCTGAACAAATGAATTGTAACATTGCAAAACATATCCCTTAAACTCTGAATCTGATCAATATAAACTACGAGCCCTTATACAATGTGAACTCCACAAGTGCTTTGGAGAAATGTAACAAAAATGCAATTATTCCTCTGGAGTGTGCCCAATACCCCAAAATTCATTGTGGGACAAACGAGGGCTTTGCCAACCCCCCTTGGCTTGTCTATCAGCAGTTGCCAGGACAAATGACAGCATCGGATTTCCTCCAGGAGCAAGATGGGATGCTTGTTCAAATCCTCCAAACAGACCCTGCAAAGACATCACAGTCAAATAAGGGATATCCACATTTGCTTCCTCAATTCCAGTTACTCTTAAATATAATATCAGTCAGTGAGAGTTGAGTCCATGCCTCCTTCTGGGTGTAAGGACGAGTGAGGGTTGGACTGAGGTAGTCCGTAGCTTCATCCTGCTTCTCCACTGTGGTGCTGATAGTCATGCTGCTGTCCTCTGCTTGCCTCTGGGAACGGCCCTTTTCTGCCTTACACCTGGGTTTGGAGCCCCACCAACTCCCCTGCTTCAACCTGGGACATGATCGTGTTTGGGTTCATTTGAAGAACTACTGTTCTATATTTAATGCTTATCGTCCAAAGGCAACCAACAATGGTATAAGTAGGAATAATATGAGTTTCTGTTTTATTTAGTCACCTATGATATTCTACTATGACTCAACAGCCTTTCAGAGTTGCCTTTTTAGATTTCTATCCCTGTGTAGCACATGGGGATGTGTGAAACTTAATCCTCAGCCTGAAGTGTCCCCACTTGCACCAGCGAATAGCTACAGTAGCTTTTTGCGTGGAGCTGACTGGTAAGACGGTTCAGGAGGGCGGTCACGTGTCCTAGCAAGGCAGAGTTCCTGCGTTCATGCCAGGTATGGGCCGAATCGGTAAGAAGTGGTATTCGCTAAGCAAGCAGCATGATGTCCTTTACACCTGCACTGAATGTATAACCACATCTCTGCCCCCATGGCATCTAATTAAAATCAGTTTCCCCTCATTCTACCCTGAGAGCACAGTAAAACCAAAAGTAATACCAACGAGCCACAGGCCATCCATCTCCAATGTCCCCTCTGCACTATCTAGCATCAGAAACCTTTCACTTACTGGTCAATAGAGCTCTGTCTCCTGCGGAGGTCCCCAATGTGCTGCAGCACTGCTGCCACCCTGGGTTGCACCACCTGGCTGCTCTGTGCTGCACCCCCTGTCCTCCCCTTCTTCTTCCGGCCCATCAGTTCCACTGGAGAAGGTAGCTTTCCTAGACCCAGCCTTCCCCCTTTTTTAACTCTCTGTCCTGCTGGAGGTGATCCTGCCATGTCCACGCCAACCTGCGTGTAAACGTAATGGCAAAATAAAATCTGAAAACATTTGACCTCAATCGTAGGATGTGCCAATTTAAAAATGACAGCCACAGTGAAACATGTTTGCCAAGTCTTAGGGTACTCACTAGTCCTTCAGGTTTATTTGAAAACATCTGCATCTGAAATGGGCCGTAGGATGGGGTGGGCTCAGGAGACACTTCACTAAGAAACAGCATACAGACCTCTATCAGTAAGAGTGAATTTGACTGCAGAATTTCTAAACCTTGTGTTTATAAAAAAAAAAGTGAGATTGTCGGTGGTGAAAGTGAAGAGGACATCCACCTTGGCTGACATAGAATCCTGTGCCAGAAATGGTCTCTACTCTGAGACAAGGAGCTAGACTGTGGGGGAGGGCTAGGCTCAGTCTCCATCTCTGAACACTGACGCTGCACAACCTTGGACCTCCTGAGGGTGTGAAGAATACAACACAAAGCAAGCCTCATATTACCTGAAATAATGGCTTAACTTTCAAAAATAATACGTTCTGAACTCTTGCAACATAAGCAACTCACTTGGCAAACGAGAGGAACTGATCACCATCTTCTGCCTCTGGTTGTTCTACCGGAGTAAAATGCCCAGCATTATTAACAACTCTGTCTGCTAGGTGCCACATTGTTACCCTGGGAGGGAAGAGCAGCTGAAATACGAATACTAATGTAGAACGTGACCTTTAATCAACTAATAATAGTCTTGAAATAAAACTACTGCCTGGTATCCTAGCCAATACCAGAACGGCCCTACAATAAAAACATATTTTAATAGGCTAACGTTAGCCAGCCGGTTTCCAATCCAGCCTGCATTTAAGGCCAACAAACGATATCAAAGTCCCGCGCAAAACGTGAGCGCGTGCCATAAAGTCAGCAGCACGCGAGGAAAATACACAGCAGATCAACGTAATAGATCTACTCCTTGGCGTCACCTCTTCAAGTCCGTATTGCTTGGCATGCAACATTTCTCGGGGTAGTTTTTGTTAAAAGTCCTACCCATGATGTCTGTCTGCATTCCTCACTATACATTTTGGAAATGGCGTTGTGCTTTAGTCTACTTCCAACTCACTGCAAAGAAGGTGAGATCACCTCTGAAAATGTTATGCCAATTGTCTCTTCCAGTAATCCTTTATAGTCTTGTGTGCAGTTTCACTCAATTTCCAAGAAATAATAGCTAATGCAAAACAGGCCTGAGAGACAGGAACACAAATGTATCTAAGGTTCAGTATTTTTTATTGCATGACAAATCTTAGTTTGCAAAACAAAAATAAATGAGACACATTCACACGGCTTTCCAAAGTCCTAGACTGCACAGGACTAGGTATAGCGCTTAAGTGGATGGACTTGACAGGGGGTGCGTTGTCTGCACAGCAAAGGAATTTCCCCTCTGCTCCTTGTCTAGGCGTTGGAGAATTTGGGCAGCTGGTTCCCCAGAACAACCCGTCTCTCCAGGCCCTCCTCTGTGATGGCTGCCAGACGAGCCACTCCTCCACTAGAACCGTCCCGCTCCATGGCCAGTGCCAAGGCTGTATGGAGAGAGAGAGAGACATTAACAACACCTAGATGTGACCCGACAACCAACATATTACAGATCCAACTATCAAGTATTTTCAGTTCAGTTGTCATGACATATGGTGGAAGAGAGATTAGAAAAGCTACAGCTGCAGATATTTGAAACAGCCTAATGACAGTGTAAAGAGCATAGGTGGGCTACAGGGTCCGCTGTGCTTGTGCAGGCAAATGTTCCTTCCCAACAGATTCAAATCATCTACTTATCAAGGTCTTACATTTTAAACAATGCTATTAGGTATATTTCAATCAGCTTTGTTAGTACAGGGCTCAAAAACCCACCACTGTGCTAGACTGTCAACCTCTGGTCCAACTCACCCTGGGTACAGAAGTGAAGACACTCCTCCTTGGTCATCCCAGGCTTGTAGTTAGAATCCATGAAGCCATATATGTAGGAGCTGCCAGAACCACCTACTGACACTGGCTGCCTCACTATCATACCTCCCATTGGGACTGTGTACACCTGTGTAAGAGGGAAGGGTCACTGGAGAGTCAATCCATGTAATCTCAGCAAGCCATGACACCCACCACCAGGGCTTAAAATGACATTTTTGGTCACCAGCCACTGTGGCAGGTAGATATAAAAAAATACATCTAGCAGCTACTAGGATTTTTTTACCAGCCAAAAAATATGTTTTCACCCTAATTACATCAAAAACACAAAACGGATGACCATGCTTTGTAATGTTTCTAAAACAAGAAATGTATTAGTAAGAAGTAATGTGGTATATTGCTCAATTTCCATTTATTTTTGGTGACCTGAGTCTTTTAATCAAAATATCCGAGACAAAATGTTTGGCTGCCCCTTTAATGATGTGAGTTTACCATGGTAACGACACCACTTGATTCCTGTCACGATTTGAGATCTGACTAGTGTGTGTCTTCACTATCAGTTGAAGCAGAAAATGCAAACTACCATTGAAAAACAACTGAGCTTGAGGGCTAAATGTAAATTGCCAAAAAAAACACAAGGACAAAGTCTTACATAGTAGACTTGAGTAAATTAGACCAACTTTTATGCCTGTGGGCAATGCTTTCAAAAAGGAATCCATCAGATCTTCATTCATTGCACACAGCGGCTCCCCTGTCAGACAGTGTTCCTGTGTGAGGTGGGATATAGTATTCCTATTTCTTTGTGTATTTAATTTCTAATGAATCAAAACAGCTACTTCAGAATTTCTTCTAACCCTAACTCGTACGTGCTCATACTTTACTAATTTTTTTTATTTTGCGAATGTAATGCTCTCACTGTAGAGCCCTGCAAATTGACTAACATGGCTGGTGAAACAGACATTCTTACCCGCCAATACCCAAATCGTCCCACATTTGGCAGGTGCTCATTTTATACCCTGCCCACCACCATCCCAGATTGTTCTGAAATCCTTTCTTTGCTTTTTGCGGTGGAATGACCCTACACATTTCTCTGAGACAGTGGGGGAAAAGTGGTTGGAGTGTATGATCAAAATACAGATGCTGATAACTCACCTGTCCACCCCTTCTTTTGTCCCAGCCAGCCACAATGATGCCAGCCATCAGCTCCTCTCTGTATCTGTAGCATGTCTGTTTGAAGAGATTGGCTGCCGTTTGCACAAGTGGAGGCTCATCCAGCTCAATACTGCAGCAGGCACAGAGGGAGAGATATTTCACAGTGAATAAATATAGAATGACACTCAAGAAAGGCATTTCACTGTGCTTGTACATTACAACTTGAATCAGACACTCAAGACAATATTTTAATAGTTCTCAAGGCACTTATTTTATCCTGGGAGTGGTATGAAGATAGCCACTAACTATATAGCTGTGCTGAAGAGTTTTTGATCTTTGTGTAGAGGTATAGCCGGTGTGTTACCTGTGAAAGCCCAGCTGATAGGTGACTATATCAGCAACAGCCTGTGTGTCAGCTGCAGAACCAGAGCGGCAGCAGAAGATGCGGTCGTGAATGGGAGTCAACTTGTCAGTAACTCGGTTGGCAATGTAAGCACTACAACCAGTTGGGGAAAAAATAACGATTGGGAGTATTAGGCAGGTCTAGCTATAATGTTTTTAAAACACAAAAATTTCAATGGAATAGAGGCCGACTTAACCAGCAAGCTATTTCTATTAGGTCAGGAAGCCGGTAAGACACAGTTGCTTGATTTAAAGTAACTTAACTTACCCTGTTGTTGTTCTGGAGTCCGCGCCAATCACAACCCCTCCATCAAACTCCACTGCCATAATGGTAGTCTGCGATTAGACATGAAGAATCAGAACAACATTTTTGCTTTATTTATGAGAAAATAATCCCAAAGACATTATGTAGAAAGAAACGGTAATGGCTAGCTGGCTACCAACAAAATCAGCTGTAAAATGCTATAGCTAGGTACATACATGGCGAGCGCTTCTGCAGTCTCATTGTTAGCTAGCTAGCTAGCTAGCTAGCTGAAGTGGCATCTAAATGCCTGTGTTCAGTTTGGGCAACGCAATCAAACCTATGTAAAGTGAACGGTGCTATACTACATTTCCTCACCCCAGTGCTAACTTCTTCTTGTGCCCACTCTGGCACCAAATCAACTGTACTAAAAGCATTTTCGGACCGGTTCGCTGACATGTACACAGCAGCCATCTTGACAGTTGATGAAATAATGTTCTTCTTCGCTGGTCTGGTTTAACAAATTATGTTGTGCTGACTATCGCCACCTGTTGGATTGCATGAGAATAACAACTTCAAAAATCAAATCAAATTGTATTTGTCATATGCGCCGACTACAACAGGTGTAGTAGACCTTACAGTGAAATGCTTACAAGCCCTTAACCAACAATGCCGTTTTAAGAAAAATACAAACAAAAATAAGAAATATAAGTAACAAATAATTAAAGAGCAGCTGTAAAACACCAATATCAAGGCTATATACACGCAGTACCGGTATAGAGTCAATGTGCGGGGAACCAGTTAGTCGAGGTAATTGAGGTAATATGTACATGTGGGTAGAGCTATTAAAGTTACTTATACATAGATAATAACAGAGAGTAGCAGTAGCATAAAAGGGCGGGGGGGGGCAATGCAAATAGTCTGAGTAGCCATTTGATTAGATTTTCAGTAGTCTTATGACTTGGGGGTAGAAGTTGTTTGGAAGCCTCTTGTACCTAGACTTGGTGCTCCAATAGCGCTTGCCGTGCGGTAGCAGAGAGAACAGTCTATGACTAGGGTGGCTGGAGTCTTTGACAAGTTTTAGGACCTTCCTCTGACACCGCCTGGTATAGAGGTCCTGGATGGCAGGAAGTTAGGCCCCAGTGATGTACTGGGCCGTACGCACTACCCTCTGTAGTGCCTTGCGTCGGAGGCCGAGCAGTTGCCATACCAGGCAGTGATGCAACCAGTCAGGATGCTCTCAATGGTGCAGCTGTAGAAACTTTTGAGGATCTGAAGACCCATGACAAATATTTTCAGTGTCCTGAGGGGTAATAGGTTTTGTCGTGCCCTCTTCATGATAAAGGTGGGAGTGCCAGTTCTAGATGATAGTCAAATCATGAATTTAGAAAATTCTTGATTTTCAGTATATATGAGCAAGCCTAATGCCAGACTTTCTTTAATTATTATTGTATGCTTTGATAACAGGATATGAAGGGGATTCTCAAATATTCTCAGTAAGATTATTTGTGAAACACTGAACCACTCTCTGGTATTGGATCTGCTACAACTATTTCTTAAGGCGAGATTGAATTTTGCTCCAGGGATTTTGCTATTGATTGAGATGATGGTTAAAACATGTAGTGTGATTCATGGGGAACTGAGGAAAAGCTTTGCAAGAGTACTGTATAGATGGGAGTACTATGAAAGAGCAGAAGATTTGATTTGATTTAGCTGCAGAAGATGGAAGTGACCATTAGTGTTCTGGCCATTCATTCAAACCATTAATTTTTTTTAAAGTAAAAACTTGAATACATTACTTTTACTTTTTTCAGAAAAAAAGAAGGTCTGCACAAGGTTGAATGCAACTCTAAACTACCATTTCTAAAGACTTCTGGTGTGAATGCACTGATTGTGTTACAAGGACTATGACGCAAATCGCCATTTTTAGGAAAAAACACCCGATATTGTAAGCTGTGAGAGAGCCTCAGGATACCCACAGATGTGATGGTGGTGGTACTCTCGCTGCATTGCAGATGTAGTCACCATGTCCTCTGGCTGTTCCTGTGCCCTTCTAGGTCCATCCTGTCTCAAACAATCACATCCGCTTTCTTATTGTGTGTGTGTGTTTCTATTTGCGGGCATCTGTAGGATTATCAAAGTGCCAGGTTCTTACATCTCGATACAGTTATGCCGCAGATAATAATACTAATAACCGGCACTGCAGTGGAGGCTGCTGAGGGGAGGACGGCTCATAATAATGGCTGGAATGGAGTAAATGGGATCGTATCAAACACATGGAAACCACATCTTTGATGTGTTTGACACCATTCCATTGACTCCATTCCAGACATTATTATGAGCCGTCCTTCCCTCGGCAGCTTCCACTGCTGCACTGGATTAGCCTAGATAATTATTTGAGGGCATCAAATTGGGGATGAAGCACACAGACGCACGCTATATGTGCACACTCATTTTGTTTGCAAAAGAAAATGCCTTAATCGTCCAGACTGACCTCTTCTTCTGTGCCTTGAGGCGCAGGTCAATATAGGCAGACGGCGAATAAAATGTGTTTTAGGTCAAACTCGTGTAATGTGAGTATGAAACATAACCTGAAATGTACTCCATTGCAGTCCTGGAGGCACTGAAGGAGAATAAAGGCCAACCCATTATTTCTGTTTAAAACAGCCTAGATCCTAGTAATGCATACACACTGGCTCTCTCCCTCGCTATTAGTAACCATGGTTTCCTAAGCTCTAAGGTGCCTAGTTGTTAGAGAACCTTGGGGTCTGTAATGTTCAACGGGAAAAGAGAGATTGGCCTTAGCCAGCTGCCAGTGTGATTTGAGTCAATCAAAAGAGCGCTTAGAGAAGCTTAATCTCAGATAATCGCCACTGCAGCATTGACCAGGACTAACACAGTATTGAAATAGTCCCTACTGCCATCTCTACCAGGCTAACCGATGGCCCTGCACAAGACAGACATATCAAAAATAGACCTAATGATAAATCCACTCAAACATCAATGAGTTTTGATGGAATCACTGAGTTGTTCTGTAGTAATGCTCACTCATTCATTCATGCATTCAAAAGCTGTCATCAGTCAGACCTCACATTGTATCCAAACAGAGTTCCAGATTCCGTTAGGCGTAATCATATTCTCCTTAGTTTAGAATAGTAACCTATACCTATATCTATCTGTTTCATAAAACATGAGATTTCTATGAGGGCTCAGGGCTATTGATCCACAATGTCTCCCCAAGTGTGTGTGTGTGACAGGTTCATTACTTTCCATCATTACTAAAGCCATGTTTACATTGGCAGTCTGAAGTGACCAAAATTCTATTTATTTGCATATCCAATTCAAAACTGTTATTTTTCATGCAGTCTGAACAGCCAAAAAGCACATGGAATCGGATATTTCAAGACACATTTAAAGTCAGATACAAATCTGATTCCTGGCCATGTGACTTGTGTCTGAATGGTCAAATCTGTTTTATTTGCCCTCAAGTGGTTTTAAGACTGTTATTTTACATATTTTGTTGCTTGATAGCTACTCTCTTGACAGTTTGACAAGAACATGTGGTAGCTAACTAGCTTGTTAATTGTTTACAAACAAATGAGTGAATGTGCTAGAAAGCTAAACAGCTACCAAGCTATCTAGTTGAGTGATGTGGCTAGCTAAACAGCTACCTAGCTATCTAGTTGACTGCTGTGGCTAGCTAAACAGCTACCTAGCTATCTAGTTGACTGCTGTGACTAGCCAAAATGGACTTGTTTTGAAAGTTGGATAATTGTATCCTATGAGGCATTAACAGTGTTTTTACCCAATGGTTTTGAATATTCAAAGCAACTGGGAAAGTCCACCTTACCTTGCTACATAACTTCTGAGTGATAGGAAGCACAATCACCACCACCAATCAACCTACATCACTGCACATACACCTGTCATTACTATGACAACTAGCATGGCCTTGTCTGCTGTCTGAATACACACAAATCCATTTAGTCACTTGTAACTTGCTGTTTGGACAGTCAGTTGTCCAAAACGGATTTGAAAAACAAAGTTGATTTGAGCATTAAGGCCTGCAGTTAAACAGGACATAACAGTCTGGTTTCTCAGAAACAAATTTGGTTGAGGCATTATTCTTAGGCCACATGTGTCTTGCTCTAAATGTTCATGAGGGCAACATGCCTCTCTCACTCTTTATACTTCATTCCATCTGCTCTTTCTTGTATCTTCTTCCTCTTTTCTCTCACTTGCTTCCCCAACAGTCTCTGGGAGATGGACTGACAGAGGAGCCCACTGCATTACATAGCAGATGCACCCAGATGATCCTGTCCTGTACTGTCCTACATAATCAGTGAGAGATGGAATGGTGGCTTTTCTCCGATGAGGAGAGGAGATGTTCTCTCATTAAGTACTGGGGCTCAGCCAGAACACCAGCCCAGCACCTGCCAATTACACTCACCGCTGGCCAGATGCCTGTGCCAGCTGCCGGCTGGACGCCACCCTCTCACTTTAGTAGCCAATGGAAACTGGCGAACATGAGCTTCAGTTGTTACATCCAAATCCATTATTCACGAGGAAGATAATATCTGAATAGATTTTTGGATCAGTAAGATTGTTTTTTTTCCAATAATGAAAGAGTATGGGGTTGTAAGTGCCCCAGGAAAACGTCAGAGAACAGATCTTTGGACATCTTCACTGAGCTGGTGTTACGTGCCTCCTTGAAGGAGGGAGGTGCACAAATCAGGAGCAGGAGAGCAAGGAAATCCCAGTGGCACAATAGTTTATTTAGAAGTCCCAACTCAACAACAACATGGAGGGGAATAAGCCCAAACGAGGTCGCCACACAGGGAAATAAACGTCGCACATGGAGGAGAAACCTCTACTCCTAAACACATATCAAACTGGTACAACTGCCGTGTGAAAGAAAACCCTGTGGTGCAGACACGCACCCCTAACAAAGCGACCACAGCGAACAATCCAAAAAGACTAGCAGGCAGCGGAGGTAAATAAACCCACCGAAATCAACTAATAGGACACAGGTGTAAACAATACAGACAGACACAAACGAAAAGGAAAAATGGATCGGTGGCAGCTAGTAAGCCGGGCCATGAAGGCCGACGAGCACCACCCAAACAGGAAGAGGAGCCACCTTCGGTGGAAGTCGGGACAGCTGGCTCCTATTGGCATGGCTATAATCCCCGTGGAGTGGGAGATAAAGACCATTAGGGGGGTTCAATGTGGTGTGGACCCGCATAATGTTTAGCTGGTGGATAGGTTTGGTCTCACTGTCTTCTGTTCCTATCTTATTTTTCTTTCATCTAGGCCTCGTGCTAATCTGGGTAAATGTAAACTGGTAGGGCTTCAACATAAACCCCCCTCTGTCCCTCATCTCAGAGGGACATAAAGAGAGAGAGAGATGCAGATTGTTGTTTCTGTCCATCTTCAGTAAAAGAAGCAATGCTCATAAATCCATCCCCGTGTTTGAATGTTGTTGTCACTTTAGGATTGATTTAGATTCATTCTGGATTAAGACATCAGAAAAGAGCAATCAAGACTTGTTGACGTTTAACAGGTGTTTTGAATCAGTGGGACCAGTGAAGAGTTTTTTCTGCTTTCAAGATGGATTTTTTAACTCTTCATCTCAGCCATATCCTACCTGCATAAACATGTAGATCTGTAACAGTGATACTGGTTTGCATAACATTTTTGGTGGGCATATTTTTTGCTACTTTTTGGTCACATAAATGCAAAAGAAAGAGGACTTGTAGGCAACAAGTAAGAGCAGAGGAGTGAGTCAGAGCTGGCCTCCCAAATCCTGGAGGCCACCCACAGGCTGGTGGTGTCAGGATTTGGCCAGGGTTGTTTCGGTTTTTGGTCACTAGATGCCCCCATTGTGCCTTTTGACCTTTTGTTTTCCCTTGATCCCCATTATTATTTGCACCTGTGCCTCGTTTCCCCTGATTGTATTTAAATCCTTTGTTTTCCTCTGTTCTTTGCTCTTTGTTTGTATGTTAGCACCCAGCCCTAGTACTCTGAGAACTCTTGTTGATCCCGGTGGACGCTCTTGTGGAATTCTGTTTTTTGTTCTTGTTTGTTTGTTTTTTGAGTATCTTTTGAGGCTTTTTGTGCTTTACCTTCCACCTTGTGGATTTACCTTTTTTTGTCTTGGAGGATTACCTTTGTTCTGGTAGGATTCCTTTTGAGGTTGTGGAGTTACATGTTTTCCTGAAGAACTTCACTTTTTACTTCATTAAATACACTGTCTCAAGTACTGCTGTGTCTGCCTCATCTTCTGGGTTCTGCCGACTATTCGTGGCTCAGTTGGTTAAGTGACTGTTTCTCACTCCGGAGACCCGGGTTCGTAACCGGGCCCTGACAGGTGGAGAAACGCAGACTGATGCTGTACCTCAGAGAATGTGCAATCTCCCTGACTGACTATGAGGCTGAATGCACTTCCATGATAGACAGGTGAGAGAGAGAGGTAGATGGAGAGCACTGCCATGATATTCAGGTAGGAGAGAGGTAGACGGAGACCACTGCCATAACATACAGGTAGGAAAGAGGTAGACGGAGAGCTCTGCCATGATATACAGGTAGGAAAGAGGTAGACTGAGAGCACTGCCATGATATACAGGCAGAAGAGAGGTAGACAGAAAGCACTGCCATTAATATACAGGTAGGAGAGTGAGGTAGACTGAGAGCCCTGCCATGATATACAGGTAGGAGAGAGGTAGACAGAGAAAAAATGACATTAATATACAGGTAGGAGAGAGGTAGACGGAGGACACTGCCATGATATACAGGTAGGAGAGGTAGACAGAGAGCACTGCCATGTTATACAGGTAGGAGAGAGGTAGACTGAGAGCACTGCCATGTTATACAGGTAGGAGAGAGGTAGACTGAGAGCACTGCCATGATAACAGGTAGGAGAGGTAGACTGAGAGCACTGCCATGTTATACAGGTAGGAGAGGTATACGGAGAGCACTGCCATGTTATACAGGTAGGAGAGGTAGACAGAGAGCACTGCCATGTTATACAGGTAGGAGAGAGGTAGACAGAGGGCACTGCCATAATATACAGGTAGGAGAGGTAGACAGAGAGCACTGCCATGATAACAGGTAGGACAGGTAGACGGAGAGCACTGCCATGATAACAGGTAGGAGAAGTAGACAGAGAGCACTGCCATGATAACAGGTAGGAGAGAGGTAGATGGAGAACACTGCCATGATATACAGTTGAGAGAGAGGGAGACAGAGAGCACTGCCATGATAACAGGTAGGAGAGGTAGACAGAGAGCACTGCCATGATAACAGGTAGGAGAGGTAGACAGAGAGCACTGCCATGTTATACAGGTAGGAGAGGTAGACTGAGAGCACTGCCATGATAACAGGTAGGAGAGGTAGACAGAGAGCACTGCCATGATATACAGGTAGGAGAGGTAGACAGAGAGCACTGCCATGATAACAGGTAGGAGAGGTAGACAGAGAGCACTGCCATGTTATACAGGTAGGAGAGAGGTAGACAGAGAGCACTGCCATGTTATACAGGTAGGAGAGGTAGACTGAGAGCACTGCCATGTTATACAGGTAGGAGAGGTAGACTGAGAGCACTGCCATGTTATACAGGTAGGAGAGGTAGACTGAGAGCACTGCCATGTTATACAGGTAGGAGAGGTAGACAGAGAGCACTGCCATGTTATACAGGTAGGAGAGGTAGACTGAGAGCACTGCCATGTTATACAGGTAGGAGAGGTAGACTGAGAGCACTGCCATGTTATACAGGTAGGAGAGGTAGACAGAGAGCACTGCCATGTTATACAGGTAGGAGAGGTAGACAGAGAGACAGAGAGAGTGAAGATAAAGATGAAAGAGAGAGTGTAGCCCCACTCTCTCTAAAAATTAGTGATACATAGTATTCAAATGTTTAATGGTAAAAAACATAATCATCTCCTTTTAACACCTTGTATGTCCTGTCCTATTATCAGTGGTAGTACACTCTTTAAAAAAAAGTGCCATCTAGAATCTAAAACGGATCTTTGGCTGTCCCTATAGGAGAACCCTTTGAAGAACCCTTTTTGGTTCGGGGTATAACCCTTTTGGTTCTGGATAGAACGCTTTTGAGTTACATGTAAAAACCCTTTCCACAGAGAGTTCTACCTGGAACCACAAAAGGGTCCTCCTATGGGTACAGCCAAAGAACCCCTTTGGAACCTTTTTTTCTAAGATTGTAGCCTAAAAGAGGAATGTATGTTCTCATCACTTTCACATTGATTCCATCAATCTGTAAATGATAATAGGTTTATATTCCAATGTGTTTTAAATCGGATTTCCTAGTGTAGTGGAGGTAAGCCTCCTGATTTCACACACACACACAGAATCAAATGAATTCTGAGAAAGAGAGAGAGGATGGGATTATGTTCCTATAAGAGGAAGGGAGGGAGGGCGTAGGGTGTGGGTTGTGACAAATCAAACATCAGTCTTTGGCAGAGCAACAGACAGGGGCACAGCCTGCTCTCATTACTTCTGCTATCTGTGGCTAATACACTGGCAAACTGTTTTAAAAATACATTTTTGGTATGGAGTTGTCACTTTGAATGGCCTGTTGTTGGTGTGTGTGTTGTTTTCTACTCCAGAACCCAGGTGAAAGCCCCTGGCTTGTTTATCATCACTAAGAGATGATGGTGATATGACCTAAAAGAAAGTGACAGATGTGCATGCTGCTTGGGAAAAATGTTCACCTTGCAGTTATACATTTCCCCCACTAGAGACCAACAGAATGCCAGTGTGTCCCTATAGCCCAGCACCGGATAACAGGATTTCAACACACAGATGGTGTAAAATATGGTTGTGTGAACCATTTTTCTGACTAATCATGTCAGTGTTAGTAGGATGTGAGCCGCTTGTCACACTCTTACCCTCAGTTTGACAGGGTTATGGTTAAGGTTAAAGGTCAATGTTAGATACATGATTTTACAGCAGAAGGTTAAGGTTTGGACTAATGCTAGGTTTAGGGGTCAAAGGTTGTGGTTGAGGTCAGGATTATGTATTTTCAGTATCATCAGTTGGATAGGGACCTGGCCATGGTTCTGCAATTATTCCAGGTATGATTTCCCAGTTTAGGCCCAATGTAGTCAAAATGCTTTTAAAAATATCTGTGTTTTATATCATATGGTACCACAGCTGATGAAACTGACACCTTAAAAGTGTGAAAACATTTGATCAGTGTTATTTCCTGATAGTTGCTGGTTGAAAATACAATCTACACAGGACCTTCTAATCAGCAGGTTTTCACGGGCGGGAGTTTTGGCTTTCCATGGTGTAAACCATGCTGTAAATTGGTTAATAGACCAAACCTCTCTGTCTGTAACAGCTATACTGAACAAAAATTGAATTGCAACATGCAACAATTTCAAAGATTTTACTGAGTTACAGTTCATATGAGGAAATCATTCAATTGAAATAAATTCATTAGGCCCTAATCTATGGAATTCACATGACTGGGAATACAGATATGCATCTGTTGGTCAAAGATTCCTCCCCAAAAATGGTTCTCACAATAGGCCTCAGGATCTTGTCGCGGTATTTCTGTGCATTCAAATTGCCATTCATAAAATGCAATTGTGTGTTATGCCTGCCCATACCATAACCCCACCTCCACCATGGGGCACTCTGTTCACAACGTTGAAATCAGCAAACCGCTTGCCCACACGCTATATATATGGTCTGTGGTTATGAGGCCGGTTGGATGTACTGACTCTCTAAAACAACGTTGGAAGCGGCTTATGGTAGATAAATTAACATTAAATTAACATTAAATTATCTGGCAACAGCTCTGGAGGACATTCCTGCAGTCAGCTAAGCTAATTGCACACTCCCGCAAAACTTGAGACGCCTCTCGAATGGCGCGGCAGTTTGGCGCGGCAGTTTAAGGCACTGCATCGCTAGCTGCGTCACTACAGATCCTGATTTGATACCAGGCTGTGTCACAAACAGCCACGACTGGGAGACCCATGCGGCGGCGAACAATTGGCCCAGCGTCGTTCGGGTTTAGGGGAGCGTTTGGCCAGCTGGGTTGTTCTTGTCCCATCGCACTCTAGCGACTCCTCTGGTGGGCCAGGCGCAATGCACACTGACACGGTCGCCAGGTGTCCTTTGTTTCCTCCGATACATTGGTGCGACTGGCTTCCGGGTTAAGCGACCATTGTGTCAAGAAGCAGTGCGGCTTGGCTGGGTCGCCTCTCCCGAGGCTGTATGGGAGTTGCAGAGATGGGACCAGACTGTAACTACCAATTGAATATCATGAAATTGGGGAGAAAAAGGGAAAAAAAATTTTTTATTAAACTTTGAGACATCCGTGGTATTGTGATGTGTGACAAAACTGCACATTTTAGAGTGGCCTTTTATTGTCCCCAGCACAAGGTGCACCTGTGTAATGATCATGTTCTTTTATCAGCCTCTTGATATGCCACACCTGTCAAAGGATAAATGTCCACTAACAGGGATGTAAACAAATTTGTGCACAAAATATGAGAGAAATCAGCTTTTTGTGCGTATGAAACATTTCTGGTATCTTTTATTTCAGCTCATCAAACATGGGACCAACGCTTTCAGCTCATGGAACATGGGACCAACGCTTTCAGCTCATGGAACATGGGTCCAATGTTCTGTTTATTATTTTTTGTTCAGTGTAGTTTTCCCCTACCCACTTATTTTTGTTGCTAAAAATCTATTTACGCCAATTTTAATGGAAATCTTTTACAGTAAGGGATTTGATATTGATATAAACATGTCTGCATTGGGTCTTTAACCCTCACATCATCACTGGTGCTGAAATAGCAAATACATACATCAGAAACTCTGCACGCCAATGAAAAAGCAAGTGTATTCGTATTTCACACAGCTGAAATGATCTTATCTACTGTATATGAATGTCCGTTTTACATGGGATATTATGATGACACATTTGATTTAATCATAAGGTAAATGTCAGTAAATGTTACAGGTAAACAGGTAACTGTAGATGTATCGTTTTGACATAGACATTTATTAATATAGTCTGTGTATGTAATCCTAGTTGGATGAGTTTGTTGGGCACTCAGATTCCCAACAAAAAGATCAATGCTTAGTTTTGCTTTTAGGATCATTGATTTGTTTTGGTCTCACTCAGTACACTAGCCAACCATCTGGCACCAATACTGTAGACTGCCTGATAACTTATGTCATGGTTCCCTCAAAAGCCAATTGAATAAGAGCTGTCTCAACCATTGTCTCCTATCCACATGTATCCCTGTCCCCACCATTCACTCTGAACTGCCAACAGTACTAGGCTGTATAATACTAACACTACCTCACAGACTGTAGAGTTAATCAAGCGATTGATCAACTGTATGCCTGTGTTTCAATACAGGGGGAGAGCGAGGGTGACAGAGACAGAGACAGAGAGATGGAATGAAACATAGGGGGAGGGGGAATCATCATCCATATGCTTGAGTATTTATTGAAAAGGGAGTGGTCATTAAGGGTTTATTGAAAAAAGTGAGGTTGCTTTTAACAGACATGCGTCTGCGTGTCTACAATGTATTGCATTTAAGGCTGGCAGTGCAGTCCCGGTTTATCGATGTGTATGCCTGTGCACCAGTGAAAGGGAAGAATGAGATTCTTTATTTGTGAAATGTCAGACTGGTCTTATATACTAGACGTAACATAGTACATGTAAATCCGGGCCACTGAAGTTAGTTTAATATGTTATGTTTGGTATGGTTACATAAGATAGAAGGTTACGTAAGGCAAACATGAAAGGAAGGTCGTTGGGTAGGCGTGTAAACGAGAACTTCTAGCAACCCGAAGATTCTATGTTCAGATCTCATCAAGAACAGCATAGTATTTGAGCTAATTAGCAACTTAGCATGTAAGCTAACCCTAACCTTAACCCTTTAAACTAACTCCTAAATGTAATCCTAACCCCTAACCCCTAGAGCTAGCTAACTAGTGGTGCAGCGGTTTAAGGCACTGTATTGCAGTGCTAGAGGCGTCACTACAGAGCCTGGTTCCATCCCGGGCTGTAATCACAACCGGCAGTGATCAGGAGTCCCATAGAGGTGCGCACAATTGGTCCAGCGTCGTCCTGGTTAGGGTTTGGCCAGTGTCGGCCGTCATTGTAAATAACAATTTGTTCTTAACTGCCGAATTAAAGTAAAGGTGAAAAAAAATTGCCACAATAAATTGGAATTCGTATCATATCATACGAATTGGTAGCGGATGATAGACGATGATGATGGACGTCCACAAATTGACACATACCATACAAAATGTAACATATCATACTTCGAGTGTCTCTGATTTGCTTACAGAATAATATGAAATGCCCTAAAACCACGTTGGAATTGTGTTATTAGAATAGATTGTTATTTTCTGTTAGAAAGCACCCGTTTTGTTTAATTTGTACAGAGTGTGTGTGAGAGAGAGGAGGGGGGGGGTCGCCTTTCGCAATCATCGACTTTGAATGTTTCGTGATTAACACGTTGGGACCCGCTGCAAGGAGAACCAGGGATTGGAATGATACCTCCGAAGAGAATTGCCACCATCATCAGCATCTCAAATGAAACAGATGGGACACAGGGTAACTGTGGCATCGATTTATGCATTTGATTAAATCATCACATTTTTGCCGATCATGCCAATTATGCTGTGAAATGGTTACTGTGTGCCAGGATCCTTTTTGATTGGGGAAATGTATAGCCTGACTGATATCCGAAATAGATTATTACAGCAGTTATGCTATTGACAATATTCAACAAAGTGGATACAATTACCACACGATTTGGCGCTGCTGATGCTGCCTTTTGCATCAGTTCGATGTTGCATGAGTTTGGGCACTGTGCCAGATAGGGGAAATACACTGGATGTGTGCATTAGAAGACTATGGTGTTTTAGCGCGTGTTGAATTCTGTTAGCATATACATTTAAGGGAATGTGCGAAAAAATGTCTGAAGCTCATCTACAGTGTGGTTGCGAAGTACTCCGGGGCTCAAGCTGGGCTCGACACTGATAGACTAACCTACGTTTGTAGCTGAAGAGGAGACAAGCAAGCTGATTAATGCTTTACCACCCTGCCTATCAATCAAGCTGTATCAAAAACATATAGCAAGCGTCTTCCTCGCCACCACGATCTTTCCGGATGTCTCTGCAAGACTAGGCAAGTCAGTCAAGTGAGGAATCTGTTGCGCTCGCCGTCCGTGGAGAGCGCGGTTCGAGAGGTAGCCTACCCGAGCCCGTGGAGCTGCGCCCCTTGATCAGCCTACGAGGACGACACTATGTACCAGCTCCCCGCTGATGATGATGGGAGGAATCAATGTTCTCGCTAGAAACCTCTTGAGACTAAGCGAACTCTGAGGAGCTCTGCCTGGGCTGCAACAGGACCAGACAGGAGAGAAGAGATCGAGACAGAGCAGACGCTGACTGCGTGCGCCAGGTTGGGCCTGGGTTCTTGCCTGCGCCTGTGGCTCTGGACAGATAAGACAAACCTTCCCTCTTTGGGCATTTGTCTGGACAGGTACATCTTAGCTCTATCCCATCTACACTCTACCAAAGCAACTTTAAGTTGTAGCATCAATTTAGCAGACCATAGTATTTTGGGGTCTGACCCTAAGCCACATCCCAAAGAGCCTCTCCAGGGGCCAGTTTTGTTTACCAGACTAGGCAGTGGTCACCATGCAGGTCTCTTTTGCCTGCACGGAGCACAACCTGAAGAGCCGCAGTGAGGACCGGCTTTGTGGTCTTCGCACTGCGCCACCCCCTGGGGGAAGCAGTGGGGAAGTGGTGGAGGGAGCAGCCAAGGGGGTAATGGCAACTACAACACCCAGGGCTCAGCCAAGTCCAGGGAGCAGTCAGGGTCCCGCCCGGTCCCCCAGGGCCATGCCCACATGAAGGAGGCAATAGGGCGCCACAGCAGTATGAAATACAGGTGAGCGGGGGGAGGGAGGGATACGGAGAGAAGTGCTGATTATTTGGGGTGGAGAGTCAAAGGGCATGCCAACAGAGTTGGCACAAACAGGTTGGGAGTGTATCTGATTCAATTAGTGTTTTTTTTAATGTTGTTCCTGAAGAGTAATGAAGGCTCATGAACCTCTACCTAAACGATGGATGATTATGATGAAGGACTCAGACACTGCCCTCTCTCTCCCTGGAACATGATGGCAGCTCAGGTTACCCCAGAGCACTTCCACTTACCATGAAGGGCCTCTCAGACAGCACCGGCTGCCAGGGGTAACTTCATTGTATTTCAGTTAACACCTGAGTTGTTGTGGACAGTGAGCAGCTGCATGAGGATGACATCATTTATGGGGCTGGGAGTTTTGGTGTTTGTGTCTCTCATGTCTGTTCTTGCATGTATGTGTAAGCTTCGGTGAAAATCACAACAGCTTCGTCATATTTAGATGGTTTCCCGAGCATTTATAATTCATCCAGCTGTGAACGTTATAGTGGGAAGTACAGTACGTACTATGAGCTCCTTTGATAGAATTAGCATCACCAGATAAAAACAATAATGGTCTGTTTCTATTGCCCATATTGTGATATTGAAATACAGCAGACAGACAACTCTAATCCCTTTTATTCATTCCAGAATCAGATGGAATGTGATAGAATTGAACAGTCTTTATCAGATTGAAAGCTGCCTATACCAGATGATGTCGGAAGGCAGCTATATTCTGGATGGGTAAAGGAAAATGCCCCTTAGCTCAATCCTGACACCATTCTCTTCACTCAATTATGTTTTCATTTAAGAGGCAGTTTAAGTAGGGAATGAGGCTCAGGAGAAAATGCCAGGACATAGTGGTTTATGTCATTTATGCATATATTGATTTAATTGGATGGGGAGTACTTCCCCTAAAGGGGTGACAGGTAGCCTCGCGGTTAAGTGCGTTGGGCCGATAATCAAAGGTCACTGGTTTGAATCCCTGTGCTGACTAGGTGAAAGATCTGTCAATGTGCCCTTGAACAAGGCACTTAACCCTAATTGCTTCTGTAAGTCGCTCTGGATAAGAGCGTCTGCTAAAATGTAAATGGTTCTGTCATAGTTCTTTTGTTGTTTTTATGAGGTTGCAGCCAATAGGTGGTGGAATAGTGACAGCCGCTCCAGTTGCCAACGGTAACACCCCTGTGGTGCCTAGTGCCCACAGTTTGTGTTATTTCCAAAAGCAGAAGACTTATTAGTCTGCCTCTACTGGAGCACTCATTTCAAAATGCACCCTGCTGCCACCACCAGGGAACAGTGTCACTAAGCCCCATGTGCAAGGACGATTATCAGAGAGCACTTTATATACATTTATATAATTATTATTAATCTGAAACATTCTTTTGACCCAAACATTTTGGACACGTTACACCAAAATGTTATGCATGAGAATCAGTTTGAAAATGATCATAGAATATGAAGTCCTTTTCCCACGCTAACTTAAATGGCCAGCGAAGACTAGGCCTTCTCTCCTAAAACAAGCTTAATCAGCATCACTATCACTGTCCCCACCATCATAAAGTGACTTTACCTCACACACGTATCTACTATAAGACATGCTCATTTCACTTCTCGTAAGGAGAACAGCAGACAGTGATGATACTGATTGTAGTGAGCCCCGCTGTGTTGACTGTGTGAGTCTTCTCCTTCTGAGGGAAACTGAGAAAACTGAGAAAGAGGAGGAGAGGTGGAGGTTGGGGAACTCACAACCTCTCTCCGCCTCCCTTTTCTCTAATTGTTCCTTAACTGCATATTTGAACTCATTAGCCAGAGTATTCATCAGAGCTGAGAGGGACTCCTCTTTGGCAGGTTGCAAAATAGAGGAGAAAAACACATGTACAAGTGTGTATATTATACACGGGTGGAAATGTTTATTTATTTTTAATGATCTATTTCAAACATGCACATAATACACACTTGTACATGTGTAAAACAGGACAAATTTAAGCTCCCACCCGTTCGTCTGTCTGTCTGTCTGTCTGTCTGTCTGTCTGTCTGTCTGTCTGTCTGTCTGTCTGTCTGTCTGTCTGTCTGTCTGTCTGTCTGTCTGTCTGTCTGTCTGTCTGTCTGTCTGTCTGTCTGTCTGTCTGTCTGTCTGTCTGTCTGTCTGTCTGTCTGTCTGTCTGTCTGCCTGCCTGCCTGCCTGCCTGCCTGCCTGCCTGCCTGCCTGCCTGCCTGCCTGCCTGCCTGCCTGTCTGCCTGCCTACCTACCTGCCTGCCTGCCTGCCTCTATATTGTTGTCTCTCTCTCTCACTCCTGTCTCCTTTCTAATTCTCTAAATGTTCTCTCTCCCTGTAATCTCTCTTCACCATTCTACCCCTCTCTCTTTTTCCCTGTTACACTCCCTTCCTCTCCTCTTCTCAGTCAACACTTGCGGTGCATTGCAGCATTCTCTGCACGGTAGTCTTGAGAATCTGTTGTGTGTATGTGTGTGTCTTTGTATAAATGTGTGTGTTTTATATTAGTTTTCATATAGAACGTCAGTAGGTATAGATGTTGTATGAGAGTATGCAGGCATTAGTATGTATGAACATAAGGGCTTGTTTGTAGTGTGTGTGTGTGTGTGTGTGTGTGTGTGTGTGTGTGTGTGTGTGTGTGTGTGTGTGTGTGTGTGTGTGTGTGTGTGTGTGTGTGTGTGTGTGTGTGTGTGTGTGTGTGTGTGTGTGTGTGTGTGTGTGTGTGTGTGTGTGTGTGTGTGTGTGTGTGTGTGCGACACATCTTCATGTGTTAAACCACTCCTTTGGGTGATGTTTAATCAATGCAGTGTACATGTATATTTGCATACTCTGCCTATCCAGTTTGAGATGAAACTCCCCTGTCTTGTTGCATGTTCTAGTTCTCTGAGTCTTGGTGTGAGTTGGAGCAAAATGGTTCTTCGGCTGTCACCATAGGAGAACCGTTTTTGATTCCAGGTAGAACCATTTTGGTTCCAGGTAGAACCCTCTGTGGAAAGTGTTCTACATGGAACCCAAAAGGGTTCTAACTGGAACCAAAAGGGTTCTACCTTGAACCAAAAAGGGTTCTGCAAAGGGTCCTCCTATGGGGACAGCTGAAGAACCCTTTTAGGTTTTAGATAGCTCCTTTTTTTCGGGGTGTAATTTGAGGGAAGCCTCCAGGACCTGGTTTCCCCATAGCGATGGAACTGAGGCTTACTAGTGTCTTTAACAATGCATCTTACTAGTGTCTTTAACAATGCATCTTACTAGTGTCTTTAAAAATGCATCTTACCAGTGTCTTTAACCATGCATCTTACCAGTGTCTTTAACAATAGTCTTTAACAATGCATCCCAAAACACCACACAGAGAGAACAGTGTGTCGTTGGAGCATGTGTCGATACTGATAGGATCAGAAGAAAGACAGCGCTGTTCTCGGATCAGCTTTCTCAATTTAAATCTTACCTTGACATTAGAATTATTTCACAATACTGAAGACGAATCAGCAAGAGATGTTACCACATATGGCTTCAACAATTGAGGCAGCTTTTTCTAATAAATTCTTACCCAATTAAAATGCACTAAATCACAGATTGGGCGCGTCATTGTGCATGTTAGGCTACACATCATGAAATATATTGAGACAAATTACAGACGTTAGCCCACAAGTAGCAAAATAGAATTGATTGAACATTCCATTTATTTCAATATGAATGAAATGGGCCTATAGCTTTTACTGTAGACTATATTTTGAATCATCTCGGTTTTCATTTGAACCGCCTTTTTATATGTGGCTTGTTTGTATCAATTGCAAAGACAATGGCAACTTTGTTCTGAAGTTATTGGTGGTCACAGAGAGACAGATAAACCATATGATTCTATGTTTAGCGGAGATCTTCTGTGTATAAAGTGACGCGGGAGGGCATAAATGCATCTAACGAAGCACTTAGCTGTTCTACGAGTGGTCTGAGGCAGGCTGCTGAATGTTTTCAAGAGCAACGTTAATAATGATGGTTTCAGCTCGGAGAGTTAACAATGCTCCTACAAAGGTTCTAAGAAGTGCTAAGCATTAAGATGCTTTCAGGAAACCGGGCCCAGGATTAGAAGAACAAGGTCAGGGTAGGGTTGTTAGGAGAAGGTTGTGTGGAGACCAGCTCACAGTCCAGCTCACAGACCAGCTCACAGACCAACACACAGACCAACACACAGACCAGCTCACAGACCAACACACAGAGCAGCTCACAGACCAGCTCACAGACCAACGCACAGACCAGCTCACAGACAAGCTCACAGACCAGCCCACAGACAAGCTCACAGAACAACACACAGACCAGCTCACAACCATCTCAGACCAGCTCACAGACAAACACACAGACCAGCTCAGTCACGAGCTCACAGACCAACACACAGACCAGCTCACAGACCAGCTCACAGACCAACACAAAGACCAGCTCAGACACCAGCTCACATACCAGCTCACAGTCCAGCTCACAGACCAACACACAGACCAGCTCACAGACCAACATACAGACCAGCCCACAGATAAGCTCACAGAACAACACACAGACCAGCTCAGACACCAGCTCAGACCAGCTCACAGACCAGCACAGACACCAGCTCATAGAACAACATACAGACCAGCTCAGAGACCAGCCCACAGACCAGCCCACAGACCAGCCCACAGACCAGCTCAGAGACCAACACACAGACCAGCTCAGAGACCAGCTCACAGACCAACACACAGACCAACAAACAGACCAACACACAGACCAACACACCGACCAGCTCACAGACCAACACACAGACCAGCTCACAGACCAACACACAGACCAGCTCACAGACCAGCTCACAGACCAGCCCACAGACAAGCTCACAGAACAACACACAGACCAGCTCACAGACCATCTCAGACCAGCTCACAGACCTGCTCACAGACCAACACACAGACCAGCTCAGACACCAGCTCACAGACCAGCTCACAGTCCAGCTCACAGACCAACACACAGACCAGCTCACAGACAAGCTCACAGAACAACACACAGACCAGCTCAGACACCAGCTCAGACCAGCTCACAGACCAGCTCACAGACCAGCTCAGACACCAGCTCACAGACCAACACACAGACCAGCTCAGAGACCAGCTCACAGACCAGCTCACAGACCAACACGCAGACCAGCTCACAGACCAGCTCACAGCATATGTACTGTAGTATGTACTGTATGCTATATACTGTAGTGTATACTGTAGTATGTGCTGTAGTATGTACTGTAGGGTATATACTGTAGTATGTACTGTAGGCTATATACTGTAGTGTATACTGTAGTATGTGCTGTAGTATGTACTGTAGGGTATATACTGTAGTATGTACTGTAGGCTATATACTGTAGTGTATACTGTAGTATGTGCTGTAGTATGTACTGTAGGGTATATACTGTAGTATGTACTGTAGGCTATATACTGTATTATATACTGTAGGCTATATACTGTAGTATATACTGTAGGCTATATACTGTAGTATGTTCTGTAGGCTATATACTGTAGTATGTACTGTAGGCTATATACTGTAGTATGTACTGTAGGGTATATACTGTAGTATGTACTGTAGGCTATATACTGTAGGCTATACTGTAGGCTATACACTGTAGTATGTTCTGCTGTACGTACTGCAGGCTATGTGCGTTTATGTGTGTACTGTATGTTTATTTGTGTATGTTTTGTTTCTCCTTATGCTTTTTTCTTTGTGTGTGTGTGTGTATGTGTGTGTCTATAGTCCTCCACAGACTGACAGACAGCAGCTTTGTGGATCACAACACTGCAGAGGGAGGGGGGGGGTAGTTGTCACACGTACTGACAATGACAGTGACACTCCATCACCCTGAACCCAATATAATAATAAGAATAATATTAATAATATGAATATGAACAATGTATATGAATATTGATAATAAGTGTGTTTTGCATATCTAGCAGTGGCAGCTCTAATTCATACATGCCCCTCTGTTTGTGTGTTTGTCTCTCTGACTGTCTCAGGGCCAGATATTAACTTGATTTCAACTCTCAAAGTGACATTGATGCATGATATACGCTAAAGGCTCCAGCATCAGTTTGGGTTCTCCAAAGAAATTTGAGGATATAATTAAGCAAGCATATCAATCTCCTTGTACCACGCCTTGAGCTACACTTTTTGAAAAAAAGGTGCTTTCTATAGCCTAAAAGGGTTCTTCGGCTGTCCCCATAGGAGAACCCTTTGAAGAACCCTTTTGGGTTCCATTTAGAACCCTTTCCACGGAGGATTCTACTGTACATGAAACCCAAAAGGGTTCAACCTGGAATCCAAAAGGGTTCTCCTATGAGGACAGCGGAATTACACTTTTTTCTAAGAGTGTAGGTACATGGGAGCTGTAAAAACATAAGCTTTCAGGAAAGGCTTGAGATTTTGTGTAGATATCAGCTAAATTGTAATATATCTGTGTTGATGTGGTCAGTATGTTGTGATTTGAATCCCTGTCAGCGTTGAAAGTGAGAGCTAGACTGTTGCCCAGAGGCTGGATTCTTTTTGGGAAATAGAATGACTAATGTAATTTACAAAAAAGTACTCCATCCTCTCCTTGCAGATACATCTACATTGGATCAATTACACATGCGTTATTTCTTGAGAGTACATGTGACAGGCACACAAACACACAACATGCCTATATGTACACACACAAGGGCACACAAAAGAACAATTCTAAAAATAGCTGGCCAGGCAAATAACAATAGAGCAGGGGAAATAAAGCAGCTCTCGTCTGCCTCGATCTAAACGCTCTGACAGTCTGTCTCTTTCAATAGAGCTATTTGTAGCGGACGCAGACAGACAGACAGACAGACAGACAGACAGACAGACAGACAGACAGACAGACAGACAGACAGACAGACAGACAGACAGACAGACAGACAGACAGACAGACAGACAGACAGACAGACAGACAGACAGACAGGCAGGCAGGCAGGCAGGCAGATAGACAGGTGTACAGACAGGCAGACAGGCATGGAGGTAGACAGGTATACAGGCAGACAGACAGGCAGGCGGGCTGGCAGATAGACAGGCAGATAGATAGACAGGCAGATTGGTAGACAGGCAGGTAGACAGACAGGCAGGCAGGTAGACAGACAGACAGACAGACAGTTTGACAGGCAGGTAGATAGGCAGGCAGATAGACAGACAGACAGCAAAGTAGACAGGCAGGTAGACAGGCAAACAGGCAGGTAAACAGAAAGACAGGCAGATAGCCAGGCAGGTAGACAGGCAGACAGGTAGACAGACAGTCAGATAGAGAGGCAGGTAAACAGGCAGGTAAACAGGCAGGTATACAGGCAGGCAGGTATACAGGCAGACAGGTAGACAGACAGTCAGATAGAGAGGCAGGTAAACAGGCAGGCAAACAGGCAGGTAGACAGGCAGGCAGGTATACAGGCAGACAGGTAGACAGACAGTCAGATAGAGAGGCAGGTATACAGGCAGACAGGTATACAGGCAGACAGGTAGACAGACAGTCAGATAGAGAGGCAGGTAAACAGGCAGGTATACAGGCAGACAGGTATACAGGCAGACAGGTAGACAGACAGTCAGATAGAGAGGCAGGTAAACAGGCAGGTAAACAGGCAGACAGGTATACAGGCAGACAGGTAAACAGGCAGGTATACAGGCAGACAGGTATACAGGCAGGTATACAGGCAGACAGGTAAACAGGCAGGTATACAGGCAGACAGGTATACAGGCAGACAGGTATACAGGCAGACAGGTAGACAGACAGTCAGATAGAGAGGCATGTAAACAGGCAGGTATACAGGCAGACAGGTATACAGGCAGGCAGACAGGTATACAGGCAGACAGGTAAACAGGCAGGTATACAGGCAGACAGGTAAACAGGCAGACAGGTAAACAGGCAGGTATACAGGCAGACAGGTATACAGGCAGACAGGTATACAGGCAGACAGGTAGACAGACAGTCAGATAGAGAGGCAGGTAAACAGGCAGGTAGGCAGGCAGGCAGGTATACAGGCAGACAGGTAGACAGACAGTCAGATAGAGAGGCAGGTAAACAGGCAGGTAGACAGGCAGGCAGGTATACAGGCAGACAGGTAGACAGACAGTCAGATAGAGAGGCAGGTAGACAGGCAGGCAGGTATACAGGCAGACAGGTAGACAGACAGTCAGATAGAGAGGCAGGTAAACAGGCAGGTATACAGGCAGACAGGTATACAGGCAGACAGGTAGACAGGCAGGTAGACAGGCAGACAGGTAGACAGGCAGACAGGTAGACAGGCAGGTATACATGCAGACAGGTATACAGGCAGACAGGTAGACAGGCAGACAGGTAGACAGGCAGGTATACAGGCAGACAGGTATACAGGCAAACAGGTAGACAGGCAGGTATACAGGCAGACAGGCAGACAGGTAGAGAGGCAGGTAAACAGGCAGACGGGTAGAGAGGCAGACAGGTATACAGGCAGACAGGTATACAGGCAGACAGGTATACAGGCAGACAGGTAGACAGACAGTCAGATAGAGAGGCAGGTAAACAGGCAGGTATACAGGCAGGCAGGTATACAGGCAGACAGGTAGAGAGGCGAGGCGCTGGAGATGAAGACAGTGAGCAGCATTGAGTTCTGCTGCCGTCCCAGCTGGCTCCTCGGCTAATTAGAATGGAGGAGAGCGCCAGCAAAGGAGGGGAGTGGGAGGAGGAGGGCAGGGATGAAGCCCGCAGAATTTCAGTGGCACATGCTTGCATGACCAGGGCTCACTGCAGCTCTCTGATTCCAGTTCTATCCTTCCCTTCAACAATCAGCTTTCTGGTAATCAGATGTGGCATGCCCAGCACTGGACTCCAGCCATATAAACAATTTCAGTCAACCCATCTGGAAAGGAGAATGTTATTATGGATATACAAGTATATACTGTACAACTTTATCCGGTGTAGGGGTTAAACCACCCAGTGCTCTATTGTTATAGCCAAGTACACTATATTACACTGAACTGTTGACGTGAGAAGAGTAGAGGTCACCTGTTCAACAGGGGCCGTCTGGGTACTCAGGCGATAATCACTGCCAGAAATACACTCACTTATCCAGATTGATAAAGCAGTGTTATTCAGAATGCGTATCTGCAGATTGTGTTGTAAAATTTAGTTGAGATGTGTAGGCGTTGAACCTAGTTATTTAGGAACCTCATTCTGTGACTGTGCGTACTATGCTAGAAAGCACAAGAAGTGCAAACGTAGGTAGATTTTGGGGTAATGGTATACTGTACATCTTTGTCATGTCCCTAAGAAAGTGTCCATAACTCTCATTGTCATCGGGGAGGGAACTGTGGATCTGTCTCCGTTCAGTCGTACGTTAGTCACACGCGATATCTCACAAAGCACTGGGATGATTTTGATGAAACTTGATGGTGAATGATGCGTCTTGCCATAGAGATCGGGCATTTACAAAGTTACACTGATTACACACGCGATATCTGAATTGGCCCATGGGGGGGAGGGGGGCTGCATCATTTGTGGGGGACGACATGTTTACTGTTGCCTTGTTTTCTCTTCCCTGACCCCTGTCTTTCTCTTCCCTGACCCCTGTCTTTCTCTTCCCTGACCCCTTGTTTTCTCTTCCCTGACCCCTGTCTTTCTCTTCCCTGACCCCTTGTTTTCTCTTCCCTGACCCCTGTCTTTCTCAGGAACCTGGGGAAGTCTGGTCTGCGTGTGTCCTGCTTAGGGCTGGGTGGGTACAAAATAAATGGACCAGAAAAATATGCATTAGAGACTCCCTGAGCAATGTAACAGAACTGATAACAATATGCATTAGACTCCCTGAGCAATGTAACAGAACTGATAACAATATGCATTAGACTCCCTGAGCAATGTAACAGAACTGTCTCTCACCATCTGTCTACCTGTCTGTCTGTCTGTCTGTCTGTCTGACGTAGGCACCTGGGTGACATTTGGATCACAGATATCTGACGAGGTGAGTTTTGTAACAATGTTTTGGGACACCATGTTTAATTACTGCAGTGTGCTAAACCAGTGTCACACAGAGTGTTTCTTGGTAGTCTTAAACAAATCTACTTTGAAACAAAAGTACACACCTCACACACATGGTTATGGGCTTAACAAAAAGAGGACACCTCTACCATGTCAGATATTTTGAGTTTGCATCCCAATATTACACTTTATATACATTACTGAAATATAACAAAACTGTTTGACTTTGTTTTTTTCTAATAATCTTTATGAATTATGTAATTATAAAAAATACTAATAACATTCCACCCATGAGGCCAAAGAGAGCGTGTTTGGTCATTGACTGCAGGAAAGGACGACCCCATTCTGAGGCTGCACCTTTTTGACCTCTCAGTCTCTCTATCACAATGTTAGTGTCTATGTCTGTCTCACTCTGTCTCTCTCTCAGTCCGTCTCTCTCTCTGTCTCTCTCTGTCCACTGTCTGTCCCTCAGTCTCTCTATCACAATGTTAGTGTCTATGTCTGTCTCACTCTGTCTCTCTCTCAGTCCGTCTCTCTCTCTGTCTCTCTCTGTCCACTGTCTGTCCCTCAGTCTCTCTATCACAATGTTAGTGTCTATGTCAGTCTCACTCTGTCTCTCTCTCAGTCCGTCTCTCTCTCTCTGTCTCTCTCTGTCCACTGTCTGTCCCTCAGTCTCTCTATCACAATGTTAGTGTCTATGTCTGTCTCACTCTGTCTCTCTCTCAGTCCGTCTCTCTCTCTCTGTCTCTCTCTGTCCACTGTCTGTCCCTCAGTCTCTCTATCACAATGTTAGTGTCTATGTCTGTCTCACTCTGTCTCTCTCTCAGTCCGTCTCTCTCTCTGTCTCTCTCTGTCCACTGTCTGTCCCTCAGTCTCTCTATCACAATGTTAGTGTCTATGTCTGTCTCACTCTGTCTCTCTCTCAGTCCGTCTCTCTCTCTGTCGACTGTCTGTCCCTCAGTCTCTCTATCACAATGTTAGTGTCTATGTCTGTCTCACTCTGTCTCTCGCTCAGTCCGTCTCTCTCTCTGTCCACTGTCTGTCCCTCAGTCTCTCTATCACAATGTTAGTGTCTATGTCTGTCTCACTCTGTCTCTCTCTCAGTCCGTCTCTCTCTCTGTCTCTCTCTGTCGACTGTCTGTCCCTCAGTCTCTCTATCACAATGTTAATGCCTATGTCTGTCTCACTCTGTCTCTCTCTCAGTCCCAGTCTCTCTCTGTCCACTGTCTGTCCCTCAGTCTCTCTATCACAATGTTAGTGTCTATGTCCGTCTCTCTCCGTCTCTCTCTCAGTCCGTCTCTCTCTCTGTCTCTCTCTGTCTCTCTCAGTCCCACTCTCTCTCTGTCCACTGTCTGTCCCTCAGTCTCTCTATCACAATGTTAGTGTCTATGTCTTGTCTCACTCTGTCTCTTTCTCTCTCTCTCAGGCCGTCTCTCTCTCTTTCTCTCTCAGTCTCTCTCAGTCCCAGTCTCTCTCTCACTCTCTCTCTCTCTCAGTCCATCTCTCTCTCTTTCTCTCTCAGTCTCTCTCAGTCCCAGTCTCTCTCTGTCCACTGTCTGTCCCTCAGTTTCTCTCTCTCAGTGTCTGTCTCTTTGTCCCCTCAGATGGCTGAGAACCTGATGACCATTGCCTATGAGGCCGGGGTGAACCTCTTTGACACAGCAGAGGTGTATGCCTCCGGCAGGTCAGCTTTTCACACCTCCTTTCACTGCTCTCTTCTATTCCTTCTCTTTGTCTGTATACACTTCCTGCCTCTGTCTATCACTCCATCTCTTTCTGTCAATCTTTCTGTCTCCCCACTGATTTTTATTCCATCACGTCTTCTCTCCACAGGGCTGAAATCACCCTAGGGAACATCGTCAAGAAGAAAAGATGGAGGTGATATTACTCATATTTCTAATGTGACTCATGTGGATATTAATAGCTGTCTGTCTAACTATATTACATCATAAATATTTTTCTGTGAACTTTGCTTTTCACATTTATTAAGAACAGACAGACCTTTTTTTAAATATGATAGATTGTTTGAATAAATAGATTGTTTATTTTCATACTTGTTTTATTATTGCTGGCACTTTTTCAAATGCTTTTAGTTTCTCTGTGGTTGACATCAAATTACTATGTGATGAAAAGATTTAGTCTATTTCCTTGTCCCCTCTAACCTCTCCTCCCATTTCTTTGGCAGGCGTTCTAGTTATGTTGTGACAACCAAGATCTATTGGGGAGGGCAGTAAGTATCCTGGGAAAAAGATGCCAGATATAACAGTCATAAGTTCTTCATTGTTCTGACAAAGTGACTCTGTATTGTTGCTGTCACTCAGGGCAGAGACAGAAAGGGGACTCTCCAGAAAGCACATCATTGAAGGTAGAGTCAAATGGACTTATAATAGGATACAGTGGCAATAGTGATTATGAAGATGATGACGATAATGATGAAGATGATGTGAATGATAAGGATGATGACCATACTGATGAAGAAGATGATGTGAATGATGATGAAGATGATGATGATGCCCATTACGTTGCAGGTTTGAGAGGATCCCTGTCCAGACTCCAGTTAGATTATGTGGACATTGTCTTTGCCAACCGGAATGATGTCAACAGCCCTATGGAAGGTCAGTCATAGTCACACCAGTCCTTCGACTTTATTGTCCATCTGTTACAACGGAAATGTGTCTTCTGCTCTGCTCACAAGCCTTTGTAGCGTTTATTACTGAATGCACTCGTTAAAAAGTGTCTTAATGTTTAAATTCTAAGCATGCAATATCTTTGTTGCAGTATGTTTATTCCCCCCATGTAACAAATTGGTTCATGTTATTTGCAGAGATTGTCCGGGCCATGACCTTTGTAATAAATCAGGGCATGGCAATGTACTGGGGCACCTCTCGCTGGAGTGCCATGGAGATCATGGTTAGTCCCCTGTTATTGCTCCCTGTTACCTAATACATGCCAGTCAACCTGCTCGTGTCAGTCAATGACGTAAGGCCATGGGTTCTCTGTGGTGATGGTGTTATTCTGTTTCCCTGCCACCAGGAGGCGTACTCAGTGGCGCGTCAGTTCAACCTGATCCCACCTGTATGTGAGCAGGCTGAGTATCACTACTTCCAGAGGGACAAGGTGGAGGTGCAGCTCCCTGAACTCTACCACAAGATAGGTCAGTCATCCACACTCACACAGCCCAGCGAACAGCACCGGATGTCCTCTCAACAGGATCTCTCTCTCTCCCTCTCTTGTCTAGGTGTAGGGGCAATGACCTGGTCCCCCCTTGCATGTGGACTGATCACAGGGAAGTACAGTGAGGGTGTACCTGACATCTCCAGGGCTAATATGAAAGTGAGTTCTCCAGACAAAATAAACATGTTTTTAATTAGTGGATGTGTGTTTTCTATTTAATTGGAGTTCTGTAGGTGCTCCCCGACTGTGTGTCTATTAGGCCTACAACCGTGCATGACTCCGTTAAATATTTCCGGGTTTGTTCCGTCTAATATTGGTGCAGGGTTACCAGTGGCTGAAGGAGCGTGTCAACAGTGAGGAGGGACACAACCAGCTGGCCAAGATTAAAGAGCTCCACCTAATGGCCGACAGACTGGGCTGCACCGCCGCACAGCTAGCCATCGGTATGGTGTGTGTTTGTGTATGCGTGTGTGTGTGTATGTGACTCTGTGTGTGTGTGTGTGTGTGTGTGTGTGTGTGTGTGTGTGTGTGTGTGTGTGTGTGTGTGTGTGTGTGTGTGTGTGTGTGTGTGTGTGTGTGTGTGTGTGTGTGTGTGTGTGTGTGTGTGTGTGTGTGTGTGTGTGTGTGTGTGTGTGTGTGTGTGTGTTAATTGTTTTGTCCATCTCTGTTATCTTATGACTGTCTGACACTCAGAGGCTGTGTTTAAACAGGCAGACGAATTCTGATATTTTTTTAACTTAATGGTCTTTTGACCAATCAGATCAGCTCTGAAAAAGATCTGATGTGAAAGAAAATATCAGAATTGGGATAAACGTAGCCTAACATACTGTTTAGAATTGTTTTAATTAATTAAAAAGGATGTGTCAATCTGCCACATCCACACAGCCTCCATCTCTAAGCCCTCTCTGTGTTCTCTCCCTCTTTTCTGTCCTCTCAGCCTGGTGTCTACGCAGTGAGGGAGTGAGCTCAGTGCTGATGGGTGTCTCCAACACTGACCAGCTGGTGGAAAACCTGGGTGCCCTTAGGGTAACCACCCTCCCCTCAACATCACACCATCTTGATGTTACACTGCAATGCACACTCAATCAGAGCTCATCAAACTAATGACATTGTTGTGATATAAGCACACCTACATATACATTAAGATACAGTGGGGAGAACAGGTATTTGATACACTGCCGATTTTGCAGGTTTTCCCACTTACAAAGCATGTAGAGGTCTGTAATTTTTATCATAGGTACACTTCAACTGTGAAAGACGGAATCTAAAACAAAAATCCAGAAAATCACATTGTATGATTTTTAAGTAATGAATTTGCATTTTATTGCATGACATCAGTATTTGATACATCAGAAAAGTAGAACTTAATATTTGGTACAGAAACCTTTGTTTGCAATTACAGAGATCATACGTTTCCTGTAGTTCGTGACCAGGTTTGCACACACTGCAGCAGGGATTTCGGCCCACTCCTCCATACAGACCTTCTCCAGATCCTTCAGGTTTCGGGGCTGTCGCTGGGCAATACGGACTTTCAGCTCCCTCTAAAGACTTTCTATTGAGTTCAGGTCTTGAGACTGGCTTGGCCACTCCAGGACCTTGAGATGCTTCTTACAGAGCCACTCCTTAGTTGCCCTGGCTGTCATGTTTGTCATTTATTATCATGTCTTGTCCCTGTGCTCCCCATGCTATTCGTTTCCCTCTGCTGGTCTTATTTGGTTCTTTCCCTCCTTCTATCCCTCTCTCTCCCCCTCCCTCTCTCACTCTCTCGCTCTCTCTTCTCTCTATCGTTCCGTTCCTGCTCCCAGCTGTTCCTATTCCCCTAATCATCATTTAGTCTTCCCACACCTGTTCCCGATCCTTTCCCCTGATTAGAGTCCCTATTTATTCCTTTGTGATCCGTTCCTGTCCCGTCGGTTCCTTGTATTGTATTCACCATGCTGTGATTGCGTTTCGCCCTGTCCTGTCGTGTTTTTGCTGTGATTGTGTATCGCCCTGTCCTGTCGTGTTTTTTGCCTTCATCAGATGCTGCGTGTGAGCAGGTGTCTCTGTCGACTACGGCCTGCGCCTACCCGAAGCGACCTGCAGTCTGTGGCCGCTTCTCCAGTTATTTCCCCTCTACAAGTCTAGAGGATTTCTGTTATTCCCTGTTTGGACTTAAATAAACTCTGTTTCTGTTAAGTCGCTTTTGGGTCCTCTTTCACCTGCATGACAGAAGGAACCGACCAAGGAATGGACCCAGCGACTTCAGACGCTCGTTACACTGCCGTCAAGATCCAAGGAGCTATGCTCGGCAGACACGAGCAGGAATTGTCTGCTGCTCGCCATGCCGTGGAGAACCTGGCCGCTCAGGTTTCCGACCTCTCTGGACAGTTCCAGAGTCTACGTCTCGTGCCACCTGTTACTTCCTGGCCTGCCGAGTCTCCAGAACCTAGGGTTAATAACCCACCTTGCTACTCCGGGCAGCCCACTGAGTGCCGCTCCTTTCTCACGCAGTGTGAGATTGTGTTCTCTCTCCAACCCAACACATACTCTAGAGAGAGAGCTCGGGTTGCTTACGTCATTTCACTCCTTACTGGCCGGGCTCGAGAATGGGGCACAGCTATCTGGGAGGCAAGGGCTGATTGCTCTAACAAGTTCCAGAACTTTAAAGAGGAGATGATTCGGGTTTTTGACCGTTCAGTTTTTGGTAGGGAGGCTTCTAGGGCCCTGGCTTCATTATGCCAAGGTGAACGGTCCATAACGGATTATTCTATTGAGTTTCGCACTCTTGCTGCCTCTAGTGAGTGGAACGAGCCGGCGCTGCTCGCTCGTTTTCTGGAGGGACTCCACGCAGTGGTTAAGGATGAGATTCTCTCCCGGGAGGTTCCTTCAGATGTGGACTCTTTGATTGCTCTCGCCATCCGCATAGAACGACGGGTAGATCTTCGTCACCGGGCTCGTGGAAGAGAGCTCGCATCAACGGTGTTTCCCTGCTCCGCATCACAACCATCTCCCTCCTCTGGCTTTGAGACTGAGCCCATGCAGCTGGGAGGGATTCGCATCTCGACTAAGGAGAGGGAACGGAGGATCACCAACCGCCTGTGCCTCTATTGCGGAGTTGCTGGACATTTTGTTAATTCATGTCCAGTAAGAGGCCAGAGCCCATCAGTAAGCGGAGGGCTACTGGTGAGCGCTACTACTCAGGTCTCTTCATCTAGATCTTGTACTACTATGTCGGTCCATCTACGCTGGACCGGTTCGGGTGCTACATGCAGTGCCTTGATTGACTCTGGGGCTGAGGGTTGTTTCATGGACGAAGCATGGGTTCGGAAACATAACATTCCTTTCAGACCGTTAGACAAGCCTACGCCCATGTTTGCCTTAGATGGTAGTCATCTTCCCAGTATCAAATTTGAGACACTACCTTTAACCCTCACAGTATCTGGTAACCACAGTGAGACTATTTCTTTTTTGATCTTCCGTTCACCGTTTACACCTGTTGTTTTGGGTCATCCCTGGCTAGTATGTCATAATCCTTCTATTAATTGGTCTAGTAATTCTATCCTATCCTGGAACGTTTCTTGTCATGTGAAGTGTTTAATGTCTGCCATCCCTCCCGTTTCTTCTGTCCCTACTTCTCAGGAGGAACCTGGCGATTTGACAGGAGTGCCGGAGGAATATCATGATCTGCGCACGGTCTTCAGTCGGTCCCGAGCCAACTCCCTTCCTCCTCACCGGTCGTATGATTGTAGTATTGATCTCCTTCCGGGGACCACTCCTCCTCGAGGTAGACTATACTCTCTGTCGGCTCCCGAACGTAAGGCTCTCGAGGATTATTTGTCTGTGTCTCTTGACGCCGGTACCATAGTGCCTTCTTCTTCTCCGGCCGGGGCGGGGTTCTTTTTGTTAAGAAGAAGGACGGTACTCTGCGCCCCTGCGTGGATTATCGAGGGCTGAATGACATAACGGTTAAGAATCGTTATCCGCTTCCCCTTATGTCATCAGCCTTCGAGATTCTGCAGGGAGCCAGGTGCTTTACTAAGTTGGACCTTCGTAACGCTTACCATCTCGTGCGCATCAGAGAGGGGGACGAGTGGAAAACGGCGTTTAACACTCCGTTAGGGCATTTTGAGTACCGGGTTCTGCCGTTCGGTCTCGCCAATGCGCCAGCTGTTTTTCAGGCATTAGTTAATGATGTTCTGAGAGACATGCTGAACATTTTTGTTTTTGTCTATCTTGACGATATCCTGATTTTTTCTCCGTCACTCGAGATTCATGTTCAGCACGTTCGACGTGTTCTACAGCGCCTTTTAGAGAATTGTCTCTACGTAAAGGCTGAGAAGTGCTCTTTTCATGTCTCCTCCGTTACTTTTCTCGGTTCCGTTATTTCCGCTGAAGGCATTCAGATGGATTCCGCTAAGGTCCAAGCTGTCAGTGATTGGCCCGTTCCAAGGTCACGTGTCGAGTTGCAGCGCTTTTTAGGTTTCGCTAATTTCTATCGGCGTTTCATTCGTAATTTCGGTCAAGTTGCTGCCCTCTCACAGCTCTTACTTCTGTCAAGACGTGTTTTAAGTGGTCCGGTTCCGCCCAGGGAGCTTTTGATCTTCTAAAAGAACGTTTTACGTCCGCTCCTATCCTCGTTACTCCTGACGTCACTAGACAATTCATTGTCGAGGTTGACGCTTCAGAGGTAGGCGTGGGAGCCATTCTATCCCAGAGCTTCCAGTCTGACGATAAGGTTCATCCTTGCGCTTATTTTTCTCATCGCCTGTCGCCATCTGAGCGCAACTATGATGTGGGTAACCGTGAACTGCTCGCCATCCGCTTAGCCCTAGGCGAATGGCGACAGTGGTTGGAGGGGGCGACCGTTCCTTTTGTCGTTTGGACAGACCATAAGAACCTTGAGTACATCCGTTCTGCCAAACGACTTAATGCCCGTCAAGCTCGTTGGGCGTTGTTTTTCGCTCGTTTCGAGTTTGTGATTTCTTACCGTCCGGGTAGCAAGAACACCAAGCCTGATGCCTTATCCCGTCTGTTTAGTTCTTCTGTGGCTTCTACTGATCTCGAGGGGATTCTTCCTTATGGGCGTGTTGTCGGGTTGACAGTCTGGGGAATTGAAAGACAGGTTAAGCAAGCACTCACGCACACTGCGTCGCCGCGCGCTTGTCCTAGTAACCTCCTTTTCGTTCCTGTTTCCACTCGTCTGGCTGTTCTTCAGTGGGCTCACTCTGCCAAGTTAGCTGGTCATCCCGGTGTTCGAGGCACTCTTGCGTCTATTCGCCAGCGCTTTTGGTGGCCGACTCAGGAGCGTGACACGCGCCGTTTCGTGGCTGCGTGTTCAGACTGCGCGCAGAAGAAGTCTGGTAATTTTTTTTCTGCTTCTGCTCCTGGTCTTGCTGGGTCTCAGTCTGTTCCCTGCCATCGCATCTCTCCTGTTCTTGTCCCTGCCCTTGCTGTGTCTCAGTCTGTCCCTAGTTCTCATTTTTTTTTTAGAGTAGTACCCTAGTTTCCCTTTTTATCGTTTTTCGTTACGGTCCTGAGGAGAGGAGTTGGGTTCCGTCTCGGGACGTGCTGGACCGTTCACTCATCGATGATTTCCTCCGTTGCCGCCAGGATTCCTCCTCGAGTGCGCCAGGAGGCGCTCGGTGAGTGGGGGGGTACTGTCATGTTTGTCATTTATTATCATGTCTTGTCCCTGTGCTCCCCATGCTATTCGTTTCCCTCTGCTGGTCTTATTTGGTTCTTTCCCTCCTTCTATCCCTCTCTCTCCCCCTCCCTCTCTCACTCTCTCGCTCTCTCTTCTCTCTATCGTTCCGTTCCTGCTCCCAGCTGTTCCTATTCCCCTAATCATCATTTAGTCTTCCCACACCTGTTCCCGATCCTTTCCCCTGATTAGAGTCCCTATTTATTCCTTTGTGATCCGTTCCTGTCCCGTCGGTTCCTTGTATTGTATTCACCATGCTGTGATTGCGTTTCGCCCTGTCCTGTCGTGTTTTTGCTGTGATTGTGTATCGCCCTGTCCTGTCGTGTTTTTTTGCCTTCATCAGATGCTGCGTGTGAGCAGGTGTCTCTGTCGACTACGGCCTGCGCCTACCCGAAGCGACCTGCAGTCTGTGGCCGCTTCTCCAGTTATTTCCCCTCTACAAGTCTAGAGGATTTCTGTTATTCCCTGTTTGGACTTAAATAAACTCTGTTTCTGTTAAGTCGCTTTTGGGTCCTCTTTCACCTGCATGACACTGGCTGTGTGTTTCAGGTCGTTGTTATGCTGGAAGACCCAGCCACAGCCCATCTTCAATGCACTTACTGAGGGAAGGAGGTTGTTGGCCAAGATCTCGTGATTCATGGCCCCATCCATCCTCCCCTCAATACGGTGCAGTCGTCCTGTCCCCTTTGCAGAAAAGCATCCCCAAAGTGTCAGGATTTGGCCAGGGTTGTTCCGGTTTTGGTCACTAGATGCCCCCATTGTGCTTTTTGACCCTTATGTTTTCCCTTGTTCCCCGTTATTATTTGCACCTGTGCCTCATTTCCCCTGATTGTATTTAAACCCTTAGTTTTCCTCAGTTCTTTGCTCTGTGTTTGTATGTTAGCACCCAGCCATGCTGTGAACTTTTGTTGCTCCCGTTGGACACTCTTGTGGAATTCGGTTTTTGTTCTTGTTTATAAATTTTTGAGTATCTTTTGAGGCTTTTTCATGCTATACCTACCACCTTGTGGATTTACCTTTTTGTCTTGGAGGATTACCTTTGTTCTCGTGGAATTCCTTTTGACGTTGTGGAGTTACATGTTTTCCTGAAGGACTTCACTTTTTACTTCATTAAATACACCGTCTCAAGTACTGCTGTGTCTGCCTCATCTTCTGGGTTCTATCCGTGGTTCAGTTGGTTAAGTGACTGTTTCTCACTCCGGAGACCCGGGTTTGTAACCGGGTCCTGACATAAAGAATGATGTTTCCACCTCAATGCTTCACTGTTGGGATGGTGTTCTTCAGGTTGAACTCATCCTTCTTCTTCCTCCAAACATGCCGCGTGGAGTTTAGACCAAAAAACTCTATTTTTGTCTCATCAGACCACATGACCTTCTCCCATTCCTCCTCTGGATCATCCAGATGGTCATTGGCAAACTTCAGACGGGCCTGGACAAGCGCTGGCTTGAGCAGGGGGACCTTGCGTGCGCTGCAGGATTTTAATCCATGACGGCGTAGTGTGTTACTAATGGTTTTCTTTGAGACTGTGGTACCAGCTCTCTTCAGGTCATTGACCAGGTCCTGCCGTGTAGTTCTGGGCTGATCCCTCACCTTCCTCATGATCATTGATGGCCCACGAGGTGAGATCTTGCATGGAGCCCCAGACCAAGAGTGATAGACCGTCATCTTGAACTTCTTCCATTTTCTAATAATTGTGCCAACAGTTGTTGCCTTCTCACCAAGCTGCTTGCCTATTGTCCTGTAGCCCATCCCAGCCTTGTGCAGGTCTACAATTTTATCCCTGATGTCCTTACACAGCTCTCTGGTATTGGCAATTGTGGAGAGGTTGGAGTCTGTTTGAGTGTGTGGACAGGTGTCTTTTATACAGGTAACAAGTTCAAACAGGTACAGTTAATACAGGTAATGAGTGGAAAACAGGAGGGATTCTTAAAGAAAAACTAACAGGTCTGTGAGAGCCAGAATTCTTATTGGTAGGTAGGTGATCAAATACTTATGTCATGCAATAAAATGCAAATTAATTACTTAAAAATCATACAATGTGATTTTCTGGATTTTTGTTTTAGAGTCTCTCACAGTTGAAGTGTACCTATGATAAAAAATTACAGACCTCTACATGCTTTGTAAGTAGGAAAACCTGCAAAATCGGCAGTGTATCAAATACTTGTTCTCCCCACTGTATATATATTTTTGATTAAAATTCTTATTAATGTCACTTAAAATTCCATTATAGATTGCGCAAACAAGCAAGCAATCACCAAATCATTATGTCCTAGTCCTAAACTGACATGCCATGTTATGCCTGCAGCTTATTTCACAGATGACTCCTCAGACCGTGGCTGAGATTGACTCACTCTTGGGAAACAAGCCCCACTCTAAGAAAGAGTCGCGAGCATGAAGAGGCAACGATGGAGCCAAAGACAATCAGAGAAAAATGAACAGCCGAGGAACATCGCTCTTTCACCATCCAGTATAATCAACAACTTGCATGTCCTCAGTAAAATTTTGCTTCAAGAATTTGCGCATATCCATTTTGCGCATTGCATTGTACCATGTATGAAAAAAAGGAAATATTTTAATGTGCAAAAACAAAGATTATAAACTGGGTGGTTTGAACCCTGAATGCGGGTTGTCTGAAAGCCGTGGTATATCAGAATGTATACATCAGGTATGACAAAACATTTATTTTTACTGCTCTAATTATGTTGGTAACCAGTTTATAATAGCAGTAAGGCACCTCGGGGGGTTGGGGTATATGGCAAATATACCACGGCTAAGAGCTGTGTCCAGGCAATCCGTGTTGTGTTGTGCATAAGAACAGCCCATAGCATTTGTATATTGGCCATATACCACACCCCCTCTGTGCCTTATTGCTTAATTAGATCACATATATTACAGATCCCTCACTGACTGATCATGTCCACAAACAGAGGGTGAGGCCAAAGCATGGAGCATTAGGTTTCTGTCTTCCAGAGAGGCCAATGAGGGCAAAGTTGGAGATGGAGAGAGATGGTGGTTGAATGAAGGAGGCGCTGCACTCTACTTTATTAAACATGATGGTGTTATCAATGAAAGGAGAACTCTTTGATGCCATGAAGCAACATGAGGCTCAGCTCTCTCACTGAATATGTGTGACCAGCGCTACCATAGGACACTCTTTCTCTGCAGCTGCCTCTGAGTCCGCAGAATGCCTAGTACCCAGCAGAAAGCCAAAGGTTAGCATCACCTCGTCATCTCCGTATGTGACTGGCCTGTCACTCTATGTCCTTGAACAGCAGATTCTTCCTTTTTATCTTCTCTGTGTGTAAACTGTGCACATGTCCCTTTAAGAGAGACCAGCCCAAGCAGGGTGTAAATGTGGCATGGCTTTAGTTATTTGTGCAGATTTTCAGTGCCCCTGTAAGCAGTCTTTTTGCACTAGCAGGTGGGATGGGCTGATCCAGGCTCTGCACTGGCAGGCACATCGTGGAGCTTCGCTTTATTCACTGTTTGCAGCCCGCTGACATGGTCTGTGTCCATGTGCTGTGTATTGTCCTCCATATCAAACCATTTCTGCGTCAATGACAATTAAAACCAAGGCTTTCCCTGCTTGTTTGGAAGAACCTCTTTGCTCCTTCATTAAAGACTGGAGCGTGGACCCCATAATGAGAGGCACAGTAGATCATTCCTACTCAGCCTGAGACACACGGTAGAAGAACCCACTGTGGTAAACTAGCAGTCTTTTAATGTGTTTATGATGCTTTGTTTTAGCAACAAAAACATTTAAATGAGGCCAGATAACATGCAAATCATAACCTTTACATCAAGAATTCCGCTGTCCTCAAAGTGCAATGTTCACCCCATAATATTGTCTGTGTTCAGTCTCACTGAGACTGAGTCAGACAGAGAGATTAGTAGCAGAGTGATGTTAAGTCCCACTGGGCAAAAACTGGTTGAATCAACGTTGTAATTTCCAAAATAATCAATGTGATGATGTTGAATCAATGTGAAATACTGATTGGATTTGTAAAAAGTCATCAATGTCGGGGAATGTCGTCTTTTTTTCACCCAACCTTTAACCTCAATCCAATGACAGGGTGCCATTGTTGTTGATGATTTAAACTTGAATTCACACTATTTGACAACTCAACCAAATGCAACTCAAAACTAGACGTTGAACTGACGTCTGTGCCCAGTGGAGTGTTTGAATTGATGAGACTATCATTTTAGACATAGGAAGTTAGGAACTCTTTTAGCAGTGGACAAATGATGGGTGAGCACACTGACATACAACAAAACAGAAACACATGTACACACTCGCTTACACTGTCATCAGCCTGTGAAAAAATATTTCTATATGTTGCAAAAGATGCAAATAAATGCACAGGACCTAAGGTCGATCAGGATTTAGACTGGTGGGAGGTGTTATATTTTGGGGGCAGGGACATAAATGATGATTCTGTGTCACGGCCGTTGAAAGAACTGGACCAAAGTGCAGTGTGGTGAGCGTACATATTATTTTTATTAGAAAAGACGCCGAACAAAACAATAAACACTACACCACAAACCATGCCACTAAAGGCTATGTGCCATAAACAAGGTCAACTTCCCACAAAGACAGGTGGGGAAAAGGGCTACCTAAGTATGGTTCTCAATCAGAGACAATGATTGAGAACCCTACCCGGCCAAACATAGAAATACAAATAATAGAACATAGAATACCCACCCCAAATCACACCCTGACCAAACCAAATAGAGACATAAAAAGGGTCTCTAAGGTCAGGGAGTGACATTCTGACTGATTGAGATTTAGACTGTTGTTTTGGAAGCATATTAATATTGTGTATTTTATTGGACAGCTTGGACACACAGCTGCTTAGCATATTTCTGTAGCTCATTGTAGTTTTTCTTTCAAACCAAATATAAATATTGTCGAATCTCTCCCAATTTTATTATATATTTCTGTCAATTTTTCGTCACTATTTAACATCTGTTAATTACATTTAGATATTACCCCCAGTATCAGGATTTACTCCTGCTATGTGAACCTGTCATGTAAACCCTTGGTTTGTGATAAGGCTCAGGAAATACTCCAGGGCACTAGTGAATTTGGAATGAGAGAGATTTGTTCCACCATTGTTATCCCCCTGTCATTACTGATGAGTGTTCCCGGTGCTTTTTGATAATTGTCTGTTTATGTTTTAATCCCTGGTGTATGTAAATACTTCACTGTTATTAATTGGAATATGTTGAATTGATGTGAAGATTCTGAAGTGAGCAAATGACAGATCCAACCAGCTTGACATGTGGTTTTGTTCTGTGTTTCTGTACCGTTATTAACCGAATCGAAGTTGAACTGAAAATCAACTCCCCAATGAACATAAATGCCTAGACTGTAACTTGCCTGCATAACTTATATTTTACTGTCTTGAAACAAAGAAAAGTAAACAAAAAAAGAGAGAAAGAACCCCTGTTTTGAATGTATTATGCTCGCCCTTAAAATATCAGAGAAAATGATATCTCATATAACTCCTATGTCTATTGTAGGTGGCCATGCAAACAGATATACTGGCGGCTTGGCAGGGCCACACACACACACGTCACACACACAGTTGATTTCATGGTCTGTCTGCCTTCCGACTATTGTGAAAATTAAGATAAATATTTTTCATTTATTTTAAATAATATCAAGCTTCCGTAATGTATATTCATGTTCCCACAATAACCATTAAATGGCTAAAGTGTTTTACAATATTACATTTTTTAACAGGGAAGAGCAGTATTTCAATTACAGGTAATGTTGATAGTTATTTCATGCCACAAACAGGTTATAGAAAATATTCTAGTGGCTTTCTATTAATGCATCCCTTATACTGTATGCATCAAATCTGATGTTATTTACATACTCATCGCACACAGTCACTCATTGAGCGATCTGGTTATCAATTTGTGTGTGAGCAGAAAGATAACAAGGTGGTTTACATTTAGCAGACAGCCTTGTGTAAGGGGAACGTCAAGAGAATCATTACCCTGGCAGCAGTGGACAGGGCTATTTTGGAGATGAGATGACAAGACATTCATCATCACCACCTTGTGCCTGTGTGATTAGATGGACTGGTCACCACCTGCTGTGCTCACCATCCCTAATGGATCCACACCAGTTCCTAGTGTATTTTACAGGCTCTTCTCAACCATGTGGAATGTATTTTTCACAGGACACAGACACTATGTGAGTGAATAATAGCCAGCCAGAGTACAGAAGTGTCCCGGTGAGTCTGCTTGCACTCTCACTGCTGCATGTCACATCTTCCCCCTCCAGTCTGCTCTCTGTCACTAGTCTGTCATCACTACTTCCTTGACTCTCTCCTTCTGCCTCACTTTCTGTGTTGAAGTAAACCCTCGAGACAACTGGAGGTCTGACCTTTGCAGAGTGAGAAGTGGGGAGTGGGGAGAGACATCAAGGTTACTTGTTGTGTTGCCAATACTGACCGCTTCTGTGGTATGCACTGCACATACTGGAAAACCAGAATTGATGTCAGATTACATCGTTGAAACACCATCATTTTGCTGGAAAAGGTATGCAAGTGCTACAAGTTCTACTTGCTGCTCCTTCCATTTGTGTGTGAATGAAAGAGCTGATTCATACCTCATCTTAAGATCAACAAGATTCTTCACCTCTTGACAGAGAGAAATCACATTGACTGATACAATGCCAATGAAGTTCAATGTCGCATACGTATACACACTGCATGGTTTACTGTTTACGGAGGTCCTCTTTTCATACATTTAGTGTGACTTTAACTGTAAGATATAATCCTCCCTTCATCTGATCAATCGCTAGTTGTATTTTTTCATGAAAAGGGATATTAATGCTTTATATTTAATGTTTTACATTTTAGCAGACACTCTTATCCTGAGCAATTTACAGGAGCAATTAGGGTTGATCACTAGGCTCAAGGGAACATAGACAGATTGTTCACCTAAACTCCTTGGCTCAGGGATTCGAACCATCAACCTCTCGGTTACTGGCCCAATGCTCCTAACCGCTAACGCTGGGCTACCTGCTATTTATTTCATGAAGAAAATGTTCTATCATTGATTAGAGCTATTATAAAAAATGTATAAACATATATTGCAAATTGCAATACATTGAAAAAACGTGTTTTTTATTTACATTTTTCTGTGTACTGTAACATACACAGACAATTTACAGACAACAAAAAAAGGCACCGTAATTAAACTCAAGAAACAAAAAAATATATATTATTTCAGTACATTCACTAATACAACCCACCATTTGTCAATAGAAGGCTATAATAAATAGCCTGTTATTCTAATATTATTTGTTGATATGCGCATGCGTATTCCCTCCCCACGAATGATTTTAAACATCATGCTTCCGGTAGTGATCATTCAGTCCAAAATGGCGGACCTCCTGGGCTCAATTTTGAGTTCGATGGAAAAACCTCCCACAGTCGGAGACAAGGAGAGCCGACGAAAGGCCCGAGGTATATTCAGTATTACTCTACAGTTATTTATTTCCAATTCGTGTGTATTATTCGATTGTAAAGATAAAAGTATTTCGTAAATTTAGCTGTTTACAGGATCCCTTCCGTGGAGTTCTCAACCTCCTTATCGTCTGTACAGAAAAGTATCCAGTCACGAACGAGTATTTGCCCTTGTAGTGAATTACGTTTTTGTATAAGATACATCCTATTGGTCAAAGTCAGTCCTTCTAGTGCTCTCATTGGCCAAATGAGCCATCATTCATTTTTTGTTTGGGCACGCAAAGCAGCACAAACTGGTTGAATCAATGTTGTTTCAATGTAATTTGTCAACGTATTGTGACGTTGAATCTACGTAAAAAATATTTGATTTGAAAAAAAAATCATAAACTTAAACTACATGATTATGTCCGCATGGTTACCAAATATTAAAACAGACAAACCTTGTATAAAATGTTGAATGTATGCCTATTAAAATAATAGACTTTCAACATCTGCTATCAGAAAACAAAATAGTCTGGGCAGCACCTCCTACTGGAGAACTATCTATCTGCCCTTTGGGCTCCGTTTTAACCAAGCCCAGCTATGTTTGACACTGACTATTACCCATGCACTATCGTGAGAATGATTTGTTGAGAGATCTGCACTTAACTTCACTGTTGCTTTCGAAGTCAAGGAATACCTAGGATAGGTTAAGTAATCCCTCTCACCCCACCCCCCCCTAAGTTTTAGATGCACTATTGTTAAGTGACTGTCCCACTGGATGTCATAAGGTGAATGCACCAATTTGTAAGTCGCTCTGGATAAGAGCGTCTGCTAAATGACTTAAATGTAAATGTAAATGTAATTCCAAAGAGTAGGTTTAAGAGAGCAAATGAAATGTGACCTTTGTCAATCACCAACTATGTTTTTTTAGGCCTACAGTGCATATGGAAAATGTATTCAGACCCCTTGACTTTTTCAACATTTTGTCACGTTAGAGCTTTAATCTAAAATGTATTTTTGTCCCAATCCTCCACAATGAAAAAGCAAAAACTGGTTTTAAACATTTTTGAAAATGTATTACAAATAAATAAAATGAAATATCACACATGCATAAGACCCTTTACACAGTACTTTGTTGAAGGACGTTTGGCAGCGCTTACAGCCTTGAGTCTTCTTGGGTATGAGTCTCAAATCGCTGGAAGACTGAAACAGGTTTCCCTCAAGAATTTCCCTGTTTTAGCGGCATCCATCATTCCTTCAATTCTGACCAGTTTCCCCGTCCCTGCCGATGGAAAAACATCCCCACAGCGTGATGCTGTGCTTCACTGTGGGGATGATGTTCTCGGGATGATGAGAGGTGTTGGGTTTGCACCAGACAGTGTTTTCCTTGATGGACAAAAAGCTCAATTTTAGTCTCATCTGACCAGAGTACCTTCTTTCATATGTTTGGGGAGTCTCCCACGCGCCTTCTGGAGAGCACCAAATGTGTTCGCTTGGTTTTTTTCTCTTTAAGCAAAGGCTTTTTTCTGGCCACTCTTCCGTAAAGCCCAGGTCTGTGGAGTGGACGGCTTAAAGTGGTCCTATACTCCAATCTCTGCTGTGGAGCTTTGCAGATCCTTCAGGGTTGTCTTTGGTCTCTTTGTTGCCTCTCTGATTAATTCCCTCCTTGCCTGGTCTGTGTGTGTTAGTGGGCAGCCCCATCTTGGTAGGTTTGTTGTGGTGCCAAATTCTTTCCAATTTATAATAATGGATTTAATGGCGCTCCGTGGGATGTTCAAAGTTTCAGATATATATTTTTTTATAACTCAACCCTGATCTGTACTTCTCCACAACTTTGTCCCTGAGCTCCTTGGTCTTCATGGTGCCGCTTGGTGGTGCCCCTTGCTTAGTGGTGTTGCAGGCTTATGGGCCTTTCAGAACAGGTTTGTGTGTGTGTAGTGATCTATATATATCTCTCTGAGATCATGTGACACTTAGATTGCACACAGGTGGACTTTATTGAAGTAATTATGTTACTTCTGAAGGTGAGCTTCATAGCAAAGGGGGGTGAATACATATGCACACACTTTTCTGTGTTTTTGGGGGGGGGGGTCGAAAAACAATGTCAACATGTTTTTTTTTCACTTAACCAATTTGGATAATTTTGTATGTCCATTACATGAAATCCAAATAAATAAATAAATCATTTAAATTACAGGTTGTAATGCAACAAAATAGGAAAACTGCCAAGGGGGATGAATAGTTTTGCAAGGCACTGTAACCTTTATTTAACTTTTAAATGGGTGAAAGTGCTGTAATTGGCATTTGGGTGAAAATTAAACAAAAAACAGACATTGTTTTTCCATTGGAATTTGGTTGTGCTTTTAGATAACCTATAAGTTAGTTGAATTTCTAATGTGTTATCTTATTGAACAACATTTTAACCAAATATTATCCACATTGAAATGACGCAGTGTGCCCAGTGGGTGCGTTATTTGGTAATAATGAACATCATACTGAACACTTGTTATGCAAGTCACATGTGCTATGTCAGTAGTCCCTCATCCAAAAATGATGTGAATTACACTTAAGCAGCTATAGCATAGGATCTTGTTGCTCTATGGATTCATTTGCTCAGATGACACTAAATCCAGAGTTTACCAACATAATTAAAGTGACGTCCAGGTCATTTAAAGTATGGTATAGGAAATATATGCTATTCAGACAATCTGTTATAACATCTCATGGGAATTAATAGGCCTATATTTTCAGTATGAAAACAATTGAAATAACCTTGTTTTCTATCCCTCAACAGAACAGGCAGCAAGAATGAAGAAGATGCAGGAGGATGAGAAGAAAAAGAAAGCCGAGTTCAGGAAAAGGGTGAGAGGCTCTGCCTGCAGGCGGAGGATCATATTCTGTCTCCTTTGTGGGGTCATTCTCTGCTCATCCAGCTGAATGTCCAGTCAGTAACTTGGACAAACCAAATCCCAAGAAACAAATCCAAGAATTGTTTCCAATTCTTCGTTGACTGATCTTTGGTGGGTAAAGAACAATCCAGTTTATACTGCCTTCATCTCTTTTTCAGATGGAGAAAGAGGTGTCCGAATTCATTCAAGACACTAAGCAACAGAAGAGGAAGTACAATCCCATGGGAAAGATTGAAAGGAGCATATTGTAAGTGAAAAATTATAAATATATCCTTGAATCTATAAATGGAGAGCATTATGTAATAAGTTTATTTTATGAGAAGACTACAAACATAATATTTAACAGTTTGCATGTAAACTTTTACTGACATCCTGGCTTGTTAAAGGCATGATGTAGCAGAAGTTGCTGGTCTGGCATCGTTCTCTTTCGGAGAGGATGAGGAAAGCAGATACGTCATGATTTTTAAGAAGGTCAGACCTCTTTTGGATGTTCTTTATTGCTGCGTTCACAAATATCACCAGATTTACATGCCCTTCCCAGGAGTTGCACTATTATTTTAGTGGTGGCATTTTATTATGTTTGTATATGTGTTATTCTTCCTGATGCGTAACTGAATGTATGTATTCAAAATGACTGTGGCAGGAGTTTGCTCCATCAGACGACGAGCTGGAGGCTTATCGGAAAGGAGAGGAGTGGGACCCCCAAAAAGCTGAATACCGCCGCAGACTTAAAGTACGACTGGAGACTCAGTCACACTCACCGAGGAACTGAATAGAAACACATACTCTAGTATACAGGTCCATAACTGTATATCATTTGGCAGAATACATTCATTTACACAGTGAAATCCGATTTCAAGTAATGTAAACTTGTTATAACATTGCAAGTACTGATGGTTCACACTTTCTGCACCTTAATATGTTGCTGTCTTTTGTTCACTCAGCGTAATATCTACGGAGTATAGGTTGGGTTCCGAGCTATTGCTCAAAGAAAGTGTTTGATAATTAAACCTGTCCACTGCTCTTCAGGAGCAGGCTGCGTTAGAAGAGGAGACCACCGGTAAGACACAGAAGAGGGCAGCGTCTCCCAGCTCCAATTACCGTGACAAGTACAGCCATCTGATCGGCACCTCTTCTGCTAAGGATGCAGCCCATACGCTAGAGGCCAACCAGGCATATGGCATGGGTCAGTGTGAAGAGGCTCAGTATGGATTTCTCCTCCTCAGTGAATCACATCTCCTCATGGGGTGTGCTGTGTACTTTGCCTAACAAAATGTATTTGTCTCTCCTCCCTCAGTACCTGTGGCCAACAAAAGGGACACCCGCTCCATAGAGCAGGCCATGAATGAGATTCGGGCCAAGAAACGTCAGAAGACAGGAGATGAAGACACCGGGGCAGGGAGCACCTCCACCTCTTGAGAGGGCTTGTGTGTGTGTGTGTGTGTGTGTGTGTGTGTGTGCGTGTGTGTGTGTGTGTAAAAGAGAGAAAACGTATGAGGGGCACAGAGGGAGTACCTCAAATCTGTATTAACCTAATGGAGGCCTACTACATTGAAAGAGCCTACATGTTTCCCAGGACATATACAGTAGGTGAAGCTTGTAGGTATGTAAGGAAGGTTCTTGAATTATGTTTCTCCTCTGTCCTTGACTCGGGTTGACTGTTTTTATGTTCCAACCAAATTGGTCGTGTGAAAGTCTGATTTAAGAGCATTTTGTCTATTGGCTTTCTTTCTGTTTACCCCAAAGTCCTGTAATTTCTCCCACACAAATGAATCATTTTTCTCCGTGAACGCAAAGAGGAGAGTAGCACAACCATGAGGGCCAACAGTAGGTTGCCGGTAGTTTAGCATTTGTCTGTTTTCACCTTTACGAGGAAAATAATTCCTATTGTGACATATCGTGGCAGTTAGGAGTTACAGGATATGTTTTTATTATGTTTGTTTTTAGCTACATTATGGGCTCTATTCAGTCTCGTCGCTGAAGCGTTACAGATGACCTGACAGAAAGGACCTGACATTTCAGATTGAGCTGACACATGCAGTGTTTACTGTGAATGCAGTCTCCGCTAAATGTCAGTCACACTGTACCCACTTGGACACACACTGGTTGAACCAATGTCTTTTCCACGTCATTTCAATGAAATGACGTTGAACCAATGGGGAATAGATGTTGAATTGACGGCTGTGCCCAGAGGGTAACACTGAACTTCTGCGGTACGGCTTGAATAGAGCCCTAAGTCTTTGTTCTCAGGCCCATATAGTGTTTCGATCCCACAAATGAAAAGTGAATGGAGGCTGAAGATTTAATTTGAGAATGAAACCACTGCAGTTTGTAGGCCTACATGGTAGATATACTAGCAAACATCAAGTTGATGATGATTACATTTCTGGGGTCATATTCATGGGGAAGTGTCTCATTTAGAGACGCAAAGCACTGTTTGAATCTCACTGTCTATAAAATCATTGTTACCTTCAGCAAATGTAATACAGCTCTGCTCCGTTGTGTAGTCTGGTCAAATTGAATCAGTCACATTTTTAAATGAGGATTGAAATACGTGTCCTATGCTATGTGGACAATGCTGTGTTGTCAATGTTTTATTCTATGCGCTCTCTCACTTGCTCAGTGTGTAAAGATGTTGGCATGATGGCATCTAGCTGTAACCATTTTAATCCCTTTGTTTCCTGTATGTTTTAATAAATTGGGAGAAATGTTGATTTAATAGGCCTTTTATGTTGTGTCCCATAACATTGCAGTGTGTTGGTAGCACTTGTAGCCCCTTTCACCATTTTTAGGAGGGTAGCTAGATGTCTAGCGAACAAAAACAGTAGGCCTAAAAGTATCTTTACAAATGTTTTAATCCTTTGAGGCCTCAAGCTGCACTTTAATTTCTAATCTCCAACACGAAGTACCACGCGTCGGCCCTTCAGTCCTCGTCTCACATCTGCGAATGATCTTGACTGTGGAAGCAAGCTTAATCGTTTTCGTGGCCATCTCCATTTCTCAACCATCGGACCCACTTGACATCGGGGGCGTCGACTCCGAGGCCTCTCTCTCTGAGGTCTGTCATGACGGGGCCTCTGACTTTGTGGCCCTCCACGGCGACCCAGATGCTGGTCGTTGCGTTGAGCAAGCAGCGCCACTTGCGCACGGGTCCTAACCATTGTGCTCCAGTAGGAATGTGGTTCTCCGTATTGAAAGGTCTTAACTGCCTTAGAATCTTTGACAAATTAGTGGCAGGCTTTTGACCTCAAGGAGGTCATGTCATTTAAATTATGACATCATAGGCTCCCATTTTTATTATGACATCACAGGCTCCCATCCCACTTTCATTAGCGGGTGTGTTCAATCTGGAGTGTCAGAGTGAGCTCTGGGTGTTCGTAAATTGAGTGTTCTAGCCGAGGAGTAGGGTTGATCGAGCGTTCTGACCTCACAACGGCAGTCAAGCACCCAAGCTAACATTGGCTAGTTTGCTCTACTTCCAGACACAAATGAGAGAATCTCATTCTGACCATTTTACTCGCACTAGCAGAGTTGGTTAGGGTGTTATGTTGTCCAGAGCGTTGGTGACTAACTGCTGTTGACAATTTAATTGTTTTTTTTGCCGACGTTTACTGACACCGGCTATATTCAACGGGGTTTAAGTGTTTGTAAATTAATCAGTTATTCTGCGCTCTGGCACACAGACGAGAGTGCTCTGAAATCGGAGTAGATAGCCAGTGTGAATTTGCTAGACACTGACATATCTAGCAGGGTGTTATACTGTATGTTAGGGCTACTGTGCATTTGAGAGACATTAATATGTTCTGCCTCCAATAAGTTATTTGGCAATATCTATAGGCTTTATTCCTACTATAGGCCTACTTGACAAACAACAAACTTAGACTTATTCATTCCATTTTCTTTGACATCACATCATTCACTTCACCCAGTTTATAAATTGGCGTATTCTTCCTGTAGGAGGCGCCTTCGATGAAAACCAAGAATAAATTCGTGATTTTATGGGGAGTTTCACACTGTCCTGGGGTTTGCTGTCGCAGTTGCTGCTATTTCATTTCATATTGACAAGGATTTATCCCCCAACATGAAGCATATATTCTTATTAATTAGCATCTGTTTGTTCGTTGGTTGTGCTTCGGATGTTATAAGAGCAAGAAAAGGTAGGACAGACTTTCTCTGCAAATCTAAAGTTAAACCGTTATCCACAATTGATGAAATGCGCCTGTAGCTCAAATCAAACGAAGAGTTTTACTATAGGTATACACTACAACTACTCACAACTGGAGTTTAAACATTATGTTATGGGTTTATGTTATTCTTTTCCTTTTCTGGATTTCATCATTGTTCCAACCAACTTTAAAAAAATATATATTTGGCAAGTTTATGCGGCGTGTATTTCTAGCCTGTCTATAAGGTCAGTGTCGTATTAAACTGTATTAGTATTAAACTGTATTTAGTATTCAATTGTGCTAATTCCGGTTGAAATGTATTAATTATATAACCACAACATTAATTATATAACCACATAACATCAATTATGATGGTATACTGATTTAATCCACGTGTTTTTTTTGCCAGAAAATATTAGCAGTTATTACTCTGACAGGTTTGTGAGCCATGGAAGATCATTTTGTATTAGATTAGTCTCTTTCGTTTTCTGTTTATGAAAATTCCAGCTTTGCTTCATATTAAAGTGCTTCTACGGCTAAAATAACTTTCCATCTTACCTTCCATCTTTACTTTCCATTTTTTTTCACCCAGTGTCCGCAGTGTTCTGTTCTTTCAAGGAGAAAACATACAGTCCTGGAGACAGCTGGCATCCTTATCTGGAACCCTTTGGTTTCATGTTTTGTATGCGGTGTTCCTGCACTGAGGTACTGTACCCATAGAATTAGAGTACATCATTAGTCAGTTTTGTCACATCTGTCACCTAATATGAAGCCATGTACAAGTGTACCAAAAGAAGCCCAACACTGCCCTATACTCTACTGTATCAAACTGTCAAAATCTGAGTATTGGATTGTAGGCTACTGTGTGCAAATAGGATTTAGGCTACTGGCTATACATCCTATTGGCAGTTGCTTTAAAGGGTTCTGGTGGGTGGGATTTCAAGGTATGCCCGTAAACCATGTAACGTTTCCCTCATAGACAGGCCATGTGAAATGTAACACAATTAAGTGTCCTACTCTGCGGTGTGACAACCCAGTGACTGACTCTCAGCAGTGCTGCCCTCGCTGTACAGGTAGGATCAAGCATTATCATACAATAAGCACACACAGGCAGTACAATAAAGTTATTTAATCATTTCTATGACACCATTTGGTAAAGTAGTACCTGTGTGCTTTTATGCCATGTCTAGTCACAGGACTTCAATTGCATACACCAGTTCTATCCTTGAGGGAAAAAAGGCTAGAGGTGTGTAAAACAAAAACATCCTGCTTTGGCATTCACTCATTCATCTTGTGCTTACCATTCATTATCTGCTCAGATGAGCCTAGGATCCCAGCAGGCTTGAGAGCCCCAGTGAAGTCCTGCAGGTATAATGGAACTTTCTACCAACCAGGGGAGACCTTTGCCAACCATGACCTCTTCCCATCTCGACAAACCAACCAGTGTGTCATGTGCACATGTTCAGTACGTCACACTCTCTCTCTTCCTCTAGTTTATGGTGTAAACCTCATCACTCTGAGAGCATAACTGGAGGTTTTTCCTCATGTGTCAGCCATAATACTGGCAGTAAGCGACTTTCTTTTTATTTTTAGGAACTCAGTTTGGTCTCAACTTATTGTTGAGAGTTAGAATAGTAGAATACACAAGGTGCAATTTTGAAATTTGGTTGTTCATCAGCAGTTTTCTTCTTGTTATTTCAGTCACTGACAATCACTCAATTAGCCCATGTCAGCAAAACATTTTCAGATTGGTATGTTAGTCTAGCCAACTATCTAAACTTGTAGTAATCATGGTTGAATTATCAACCGGGCAAGAAAGGGTATGTGCCCACATTTCTATCCATTGGTTTTGTTAGTCACTCTCACTCAGATATCATATTAACATGGCAAAGTATGTAGAACTGCAAGAAATTAGCTTTAAAACGGCAAAAATGTATTGGCTTTAAAACTGCACATTTCTATCTCCGCACCATGGCAAAATGTGTAGAATTCGCAGGAAATTAACTTGTAAAATAAATGATCTCTCTGCCGTCAAGAGGGAAGCCACTAAAATGTTTTGCTCGCGAGTTGGGGGCCCCGAAACAACATTTAGCTTAGGGCACCCAAAAAGCTAGGGCTGGCAATGTCTACAATCACTTCTGTTCTTCCTTCACCTTTGGCTTTCTTCCACATTTGCTTTTAGAATGGAAATATTTTCTGTGCTCTGAAAACTTGCCAGCCGCTGACCTGCTCCTCACCAGTCTCATTCCCAGATACCTGCTGTCCGGTGTGCAAAGGTGATCACATATGTTTCTTACCACAGCAGATTTTCACCCTACTTTCTATTGTTATCAAAGTCAATGTATTTCCTCTTCATTTGTCTTTGATTAGATGGTGGCATTAATGGGTACTCATCAGTGGAGGATGTAGGCCAACAGCTGAACCGAGGCGTTGTAGGTGGCTTTCTGTTAATTCATTGATGGGTTTAGTCTTGTAGATTTGTCAAACCGTAACATCCAAAACACCACACATTTGCAGAGAAGACAACAACTAATACTGAATCTTCATTTGTGGGGCATGTAAATCAAGTTTACCTGGAGTAGGAGGGGTTCCAACTCACTGGCATCGGAGCTGCACATACATCCAAAATAACCCCATAATAACTGTGTCTATTTGTCTCTGTGAATACACAAGAGGCATTCAGTGGACCAGTGTGCTGGAGAGCAGTTCCGAGGGCGGTCTGTCCGCTCTACTCCATCCACTGTCAGGGGTACTCCCAGAGGCCTGAGCCTGCCCAAGCTCCACTTCAAAGGTGCTGCAGAGACCACTGTGAATTTCCTGCTGCAGAAAAAGCACCAGAAGGGTGAGAGTTAAATGATAGCCCTACAATAATTAATAATATTAATGAATGCTATTCATCTTCTTCTTCTTCTTCTTCTTATCCTATTAATAGTAGTACTATTTTCACGGCCTACAATAGGGAGTCACTTACCTGGTCATTGAGCAGTCAATGTATTCTAACTCTTACAGCTCTGTGATTGTAATAATATGTAGTACTAGAGCATATATGGTGATCCTATTTCTCTCAGCATGTCAGTACAGCGGCAACACCTACTCTCATGGTGATGTGTGGCACCCGGTCCTGGGGAAGGTCCTGGAGTGCATTTTGTGCACCTGTAAGGATGGCATACAGGACTGCAAACGCCTCTCATGTCCCAGCCAGTATCCATGCCAACATCCCGTTAAAACCGTGGGGAAATGCTGCAAGATTTGTCCAGGTACTGTAGCTCAGCAGAATTTACAATGCACTTCCGAAAATTAGTTTAACCATAGGTTTTGAATAATATACATTTTTAATCTCTCTGATTTCTGCCCCTAGAACATAATGCTGAGAGCAACAGGACTGACTGTTACATGAATCTTGGACATGACAATAACAACCTCTTGGTGTACAAAGTTAAGCCATCGTCAAAGGTTCACACAGAGGACACAGTTAGGATAATTGCTATTGAAAGACAAGGGACTGCTGAAGTTGAAGTGCAAGTATGGAAGACAGTAGGAGGTAATAGGAGGGGGGAAGTATTAGAGGGCACTAGCATGGCAGTGTTAATAACAAAGCTACAGCTGTGGATTACCTAACTATTCAGAATGTCACCCAATATGTATTTTCACTTTTCCCAGAAGTTTTACAATTAATGGAAACTGGGGAAGTTCTGAAGAAAGATCTTCTAGATAATCCAGATAACTACACTTTACTGGCGACATTGGATGAAGGTGAGTTTATCCATGTTTTTTGTGTGTTTTTTGTTGTTTTTGTATGCATACCTTTATTTTCCGGTAATTTAAAAGTTCTCTAGGTATAAATCTTGTAATACTTTAGTTTCTTTTAAGTAAAGCTTTTCCATTGTTTTGACAATCTGAATTGTTAGGCAATATAGCTCAATCCATTTCTAGACATATGGTCATAGACCAACCAGACATATTGTAGACCAAAGGAAATTTCATTTCATTTCAACTGATTAAAAAATGGCTGCTTCCTCTTGTCAGTGACCATCTTGTTTCCTGCTGAGGGAAAAAAAGTTATGGATTTGTACGCATTTTGTCTGCTGTTGGATGGCAACATGTCAATTCTTTGTTCTTTTTACACAGAGACCTGGAAAAGATTCAAGGATGAAGAAGACAACCAGAAGGAATTTCCCAAGACCAGGACCTGTGAGGATGGTATCAGGGAGGTAGTGAAGTTCTTGTACCCAGACCAGCTAGAAAGCCTGTGCTCTTCTTAACTCTCATCCCCTGACTTTGACATCAATGGAAAATGCACAGCATTCATATGCATTTCATTAAACATGAAACATAGCACTGCTTATTGGTTATAGAATAACAAGCTTTTGTTTATTTTTTAAATGTCATCATAACTCATTGCAATGTGATGTTCCATATTCTCAGTAACAATTAGTCAGCAGAATTGTCAACATTGTTGGTAGCATTTGGTAGTAGAAGGAACCAAAATGGAAAAAATACTTTAAATGAATTACAGTTGTATCTCATTTTTGTTTTCTGGCATACTGGAATACAGTAAAAACAGTATTATCTAAAAAATACAGGTGTACATGTATATAATAGAAAAATACACTGGGCAAATTAGACAGCCATCTGGCAATAACACCTTTATAGAGTAGACCATATTTACAATCACTTTACTGTTCTGCTAAATACTGCTGTTTGAAATTGTATGCCTTTTCAGAATGTACCGAGAAATATTCATTAACATATTTATTGTAAATACAAATATGCTAACAGATGTCATTTTGAGGCAGAGCGTACAACATTGGTTTGTTTGACATGTTTGTTTGTACATTCTGTAGACATTTGAGTGTGTACTGGAAGGTCCTTGCCTGAGACGCCATGGCTTCAGTTCATTGGGCTGTACAGCCCTACCAAGCAAAAAGGCAGTAACTGCTCATTTGGTTGAAAATGAGTTAATGTCATTTTTCTACATGAAATACATGCTTAAACATGTGGACAAGTATCCTGCCTCAATTGTATTGTGTTTTAGAGAAAATGGGGGTCATGTTAGCAGTTACTGCATAAAGTTACTGTGAAACCAAGGTAAATAAAAAACATTTTTTCTCAGTTCCACACTATGAGCAGTTACTGCCTTTTTGCTTGTAGGGCAGTGTACATATAAGGCTTTCCTCAGAAAATGTGGGTTTGATATCTGGGCATCGGTATTTCCCTGCAACAGCAGTTGTATCTATTCTTTCATAAGAGTGGCTACATTGGTTTGCTGGATCTACTTTCTATTATGTTCTCTGAGGTGTTTATCATTATGTTTGGCCAGTTTTCTACAGACTAAGTTTCCATAGGATTATGTGTGATTTCAGTACTTGATGCATCTTTCTTCCCTTTGCACAGTGGCAAGGCATTCTTGCACGTGATTGACAAGGCTAAAAGTTGGAGCCAACCAAAAATATGATATAGTTGAGCTCTACCTGAGGCAAGAATTCCTGCACAAATCAGGCTGTTGTTATTCCTTGGACTACCCTCCAGTGAACCCAGTCGGACCAGGGGAATTTCTCCTTTATGAATTGTGCCTGTAATTTGGATTTGTGCTCCAGTGCTATAGTTTGTTTTCTCAAGGGTTGTAATGGCCTAACAGGATGAGCACAACAATAGAGCTCTGTTAATTTGATATAAATGTAGGTCATGAGTTGGAAGGACACCAACATTTTCCAATACAGAGAACTGAAGAAGAAGAGAGGGCTCAGGGAGGAATACTGTTGATGGAGGACCCAGTCTTTAAAAAAAGGTATAGAGCATGGTTTCCCAAACTCAGTGTTGCCCCTCAGGTACACATTTCGGTTTTTGCCCTAGTACTACACAGTTGATTCAAATAACAAACTCATCATCAATGATGATTTGAATCAGCTGTGTAGTGCTAGGGCAAAAAACTAAACGTACACCCAGGGGGGGCCCAAGGACCAGGTTTGGAACACACTGGGATAGAGCACAACAGTAACATGCTTGTCAAATAGTTAGACACAATTAGATGATTTGCCGTATGTATAATACACCAAACCCAAGAAAAATAAATCCTTGGTCTTTAAAAATGTAGGATATCATTGGAGTGTTCTTCTATTACATCAAATAACTATTATGAAACGTTATTGAGATAGCATGTCATTACTGTTCTACACACATTGAGATAGCCTGTCAATACTGTTCTACACACAATGAGATAGCATGTCATTACTGTTCTACACACAATGAGATAGCATGTCATTACTGTTCTACACACATTGAGATAGCATGTCATTACTGTTCTACACACAATGAGATAGCATGTCATTACTGTTCTACACACAATGAGATAGCATGTCATTACTGTTCTACACACACTGAGATAGCATGTCATTACTGTTCTACACACAATGAGATAGCATGTCATTACTGTTCCACACACAATGAGATAGCATGTCATTACTGTTCTACACACAATGAGATAGCATGTCATTACTGTTCTACACACAATGAGATAGCATGTCATTACTGTTCTACACACAATGATATAGCATGTCATTACTGTTCTACACACAATGAGATAGCATGTCATTACTGTTCTACACACAATGAGATAGCATGTCATTACTGTTCTACACACAATGAGATAGCATGTCATTACTGTTCTACACACATTGAGATAGCATGTCATTACTGTTCTACACACAATGAGATAGCATGTCACTACTGTTCTACACACATTGAGATAGCATGTCATTACTGTTCTACACACATTGAGATAGCATGTCATTACTGTTCTACACACAATGAGATAGCATGTCATTACTGTTCTACACACAATGAGATAGCATGTCATTACTGTTCTACACACAATGAGATAGCATGTCATTACTGTTCTACACACATTGAGATAGCATGTCATTACTGTTCCACACACAATGAGATAGCATGTCATTACTGTTCTACACACAATGAGATAGCATGTCATTACTGTTCTACACACATTGAGAAGCTGGCTTATGATCACATCATCTGAAATCCATGTTCGCCTTTGAGTTGAGCTGCCCTGTGAACAGCTTGTCAAAAGGCTTGTTTAGGTCAACAGGTGTAAGATAAGCCCATTTGTCCCTGTGCCATTTTCATTGCAGTAAACAAGAGCCATACACCGAGTCCTGTCGATATGGGAACGGTGCACAGACTTGTGACTAATATCCCTCATCTGTGAACCCCAACAGTCCACTCTCTCCCTTCACAGCTACAATGACTCATTGTGTTGGCTTCACACATTGCGCCAGACATTGCTGCCCATCTCTCACTAAAGGCCTGACAAAATATTTTGAAACAGAAGCCCCTCAGTTGTAGACCTTAATAGTTTTACAATGAAGCTGTGACTTATTTCTACAGGCTGTTGGACTTGACAGTTCCTGGCAATATCTTCTTTTGAGAGGTTCAAGGTGGTCCTCTTCCATAAAGGAGGTAGATGTGCCTCTTTCCATTTCTCCATAAAAAAACACATATTATTTATCTTCCAAATTGATGAATGAGAAAGTATTTGCTATATGCCAGAATGCAGTGTTATATTTAGAGGAAGTAACTTGATCCCGGATAATAACGCAATGTACAGACTCCCTTATTGTGGCAGGCCAGGTAGTGAACAGGGGTGGTGGGGCTGAAAGGTTTTGTCACATTGACATTTTTATACCTCAAAGTTCTATATTTTATTGCTGGTGGAACATCTTGAAACTTTTCAGCATTTATATGGTCTGTTAATTTTTTGGAGGGGAACGTTTCAAATTCCCTCTAAGTAGCATTTGGCCAATTCAGCTATGCATGCTTAGTCTTGGCTCAGGCAATAGTAACAGCTGGGGGCAGTCAGTGGGTATAAATCAGGTAGTGGGGTCAGCTCTCTGTAGGAGCATGTCTACTCAACCCTGCTGCTGCCCATTGTTAGAGAATATGTCAGACCAGGGAATTCTCCCAGAATTTAAGAAACCTCACCATTTCAAGTACATTAAGGGTTAGAATCGGAGTAAGAATATTTACTACAATACTGTAATTACATCTGTAGTGTTATTGAAAAGTGTCTCAACGTGTGAGTAGCAACAATATATTATTGTATGCTACAAGATAGCTACAGTCTATGGGCCTACTGTACAACTTATTATCCAAAATGTAGCCATTTCCTGTGGATAACGGGCTACAGCGAGCCGTTAGTTGCAGTAGATGGAGGCAGGTGAGGTGAGCAAACTAAATAAATATTAGAAATATCTGTCCCTAAGCTTCTACACCATAATTATGGTGCCTCACAGAAACAGTGTTTGTGAGGAACTGAAGCATTGAAAATCAATCAAGCAGTCTTTTGATTCAAAGGGAGCCAAATTGTGTTAAGTTAATTAAGTCTGATAGATGTGTTTGCTTTCATAGCTGATTAAGGTGTTCAAGAGAACCCCTGAGTTTTTGCTTCATCAAAATACTTCCGAAATCTATTAAGGGCACTGTTTTTTACACCCTACCCCTTTCCTTAATTAAGTTGGCCCTGATCATTTCAGCTGATGATCTGGGCAGTGCCAAGAAAATATGGACAATACTGGGATTCATGTCATAAACACTTCAGTCATTACACCCTCTTTCCTGAACCCCACTGTTAGAGGTTCACATTTTTAAACACATGCTTGTGATGGAGGCATGATTGATAAACCAAGACCACGTTTCACAGGAATATTTTTGTTCGTCGCTGAAATTATTATTGTTCAAGAGAAAAACTGACTACAAATGTACAATTATGGACCATTCAATCACTCTCCCTATGATTTCATGTTAAGTGTGTGCTACAGTTTCTAAGTATACTTGTGCATCAAAAAGACTATGATGAATGGGGCCAATCTTGAATAAACTCATTTGGCACATTGATTAATGAGGAGTGTTGGTGAGGTAATCAGCTGCTTGGCCTCAGAGCCAAATGAACTGTTTCAGCCTCCCCACACAGTAGTATTCTCCTACTGTTAGGCCTCAATTTATGATCCAAAACAACAGTTGTATCTAAACATCTCTCAGGCTTGATTGCAACGATTAAGACAGATGTGGAGATACTGGTGCACCCAGATACACTGAAATTGACCCGAGGATATAAATTCCTGAAGATCCTCAGACTCCTCATTGCCTTTCCCAGCTATGTCTGCCTATGTTTTCTTTTGGACAGAGAGCAGAGCCAGGTTCTATTACATCACCAAGTCCTAAGAGCATGTGTAAAAACCTGTTTTCAATTAATCATTTTCTTTTGAAGAGTTTTTCAAGAAGAGAAAGAAAGGGATTATAAAAGTAAATTACAAGTGAATGTTTATTTGCCTTTAAAGTTGTTTGTTGATATTAATCTGGACAAGAACAAAAACTTTTTTTCTCTCAAACTGTTTTTCTCAAACGCAATTCACAACCACATGTTTCTCTAACATCTAGAATCAGAGAGAGAGAGAGATCTGTTCGATAAGGATTACTGGCAATAGGTGCCTTTACAATTTAGTCAATTGTATCAAGAGGTTGAGCAGTGGCTGTACCAGTAGTCAAATGTGTGCTGTATTTGTATAGTGGAGTATGTCTTCACATTGTAGATGTAGACCTATTACAGCATGCTTTACCTTGAGATAACTGCATACTGATGGTTTTCTGCGGACCTAAAATAAACATAAATATAACCGCAAACATTATTTTATACATAAAAACAAACAGGATGGCAATGAACCGTCTAACAAACTCCAGATGTACTCGGTAAATCATAGGATTTCATGTGATGATGACAGATAGTATTTAAACGCAACTCAACAATATTTATTATTTCTATGCATGAAATCAGTCATAGATGTTTTTCTACAGGCAAGTGTTTTTTAATAACACTTCTAACTAAAATGTGCAGGTAATTTACCATGCCATATTATCTTCTGATTTCAACATGTATTTCTGCTTGTTAGAATATGAATGTAATGTATGTTAGTTGTTTTATGTGATTATTGACAGAGAATTAAGACTGCAGAAGGAATGTGCATGGCCTGCGCATGCTTACCACAGACCACACCATATCTAATGTATTCAGAGACTGGGAAGAAACCCAGTGCTGGAGGTCTGTTTGAATATAGTAATGTGGAATCACTTGATATATTTTTTTAAATGCCCACTGATTTATTCCACCTGGGTTTTAAAGTGCATTCCACATCTGCCTAGCTGGAATATAATTGAAATCGTACGGTGGGCAAGACCATGCAATCAAGGAGAAGGACAGAACAAGGGATGGACAGAGAAACCAATATGTGGAAAGAACAAGGGATGGACAGAGAAACCAATATGTGGGATGGGCAGTGATCAAGAGATGGGCAGTGATCAAGGGATGGACAGTGATCAAGGGATGGGCAGTGATCAAGAGATGGGCATTGATCAAGAGATGGGCAGTGATCAAGGGATGGGCAGTGATCAAGGGATGGGCAGTGATCAAGAGATGGGCAGTGATCAAGAGATGGGCAGTGATCAAGGGATGGGCAGTGATCAAGGGATGGGCAGTGATCAAGAGATGGGCAGTGATCAAGAGATGGGCAGTGATCAAGGGATGGGCAGTGATCAAGGGATGGGCAGTGATCAAGAGATGGGCAGTGATCAAGAGATGGGCAGTGATCAAGAGATGGGCAGTGATCAAGGGATGGGCAGTGATCAAGGGATGGGCAGTGATCAAGGGATGGGCAGTGATCAAGGGATGGACAGTGATCAAGGGATGGACAGTGAGTGCACATTCAGGTGGTGTGGCAACACTAAACCACAATTACAGAGTCGGAGTACTTTGTAATTGACTGTATGTTACACAGTAGAGATCTTTAATCTACGCTGATTGTATAACTAATTCTGAAATTTGTGAAATAATGTCCCTCCTTTAGCAAACGCACAGCTGACTGATACTGTGTTTTAATTTATTTCCTTGAATTGAGTTTCAATCATAAAGTCTCAGCCTATCCGTTTTGAATAATACACGTTTTTAATAATACATAATGCTATATGCTTCTAGACTCCGTAGGTAACTATCTGTAGAGTATATTTGATGTTGTGCTGTTGTTGGGTTCGGAAACTTCAGATCTGCAAATAAGTCATTGTTTTCACTTTTATTTTCCTGGTTTAATTTGTTTTGTTCACAGCTTCCACCGTGTTTCTTTGAGTATCACTTTTATCAGTCTAGATGCAGGGATTTTGACTGTTTTGTTTTATGTACCAAAAAACAAAGATTCATTAGTCCACATACCTGCATGCCCCATCCTCTCGTAAAGAGTTCTTTCCTGCTGTGTGTGATAGTGTATGAATCTCCCAGCCCTCCCTCACATGAATGTACCTTTGAAGAAACCTGGAAACAGTTTATCATGTTCCCTCATTGCATAGCCAAGTCATGGAGAGGGAACCCTGCCTCAGTTTAGACCATCCATGGCCTGTTTTTCCATTGCATGGGTTTGCTCAACAGTTGCCTTTTACTCATGAAAGCAACTCTCCTTACTGCATGGCACACGCAATGTGCTATTTTATTATTCACTAATATGATATATTACAAATGTGTAATGCCTTAGGTTGGCATCTAAAATAAGACGACTTTCATGCTCTTGACCCAGAGCACCTAAAGTAAGATTGGGGTCAGTTCAGATTTGGTAACTGTTGATTGATGAAATGAATCCAAACATACATTCCCAAAGCACATGAATGTAATTTCATCTGGTCCTGTGAAATTCAGAGAGACAGTTTCAATTGATAAGCCTGTCAAAGGGGCAGGGTACTATCCTGCATCAAGGGACGTTGGAAGCCGTGCGGCAAGCAATAACACAGCTGTGGCACTGGATCAGACACCAGTTGATTCCATAGTGTGCTTCCAGAGTTAAGCCCTGCCAAAGGCAGACCATTGTGTATCAAGCATAACCTGAGTGCCTCATTGTTCCAAGGTGATATCATGCATGTCAAAACCATAGGAAGCAAACCTATTACTCAAAGATACGATGCATCTAAGAGGCCACCGCTGTGTTTTCTACACCAGTGGTTCCCAAACATTATAGTCCTATACCCCTTCAAACATTCAACCTCCAGCTGCGTACCCTCTCTAAGCACCAGGGTCAGCACACTCTCAAATGTTGTTTTTTTGCCATCATTGTAAGCCTGCCACACACACACACTATACAATAAATGTATTAAACAGAAGAATGAGTGTGAGTTTTTGTCACAACCCAGCTCGTGGGAAGTGACAAAGAGCTCTTATAGGACCAGGGCACAAATAATAATAATCAATAATTTTGCTCTTTATTTAACCATCTTACATATAAAACCTTGTTTTTTAATCGAAAATTGTGAATAACTCACCACAGGTTAATGAGAAGGGTGTGCTTGAAAGGATGCACATAACTCTGCAATGTTGGGTGGTATTGGAGAGTCTCAGTCTTACATCATTTTCCACACAGTCTGTGCCTGTACTTGGTTTTCATGCTAGTGAGGGCCGAGAATCCACTCTCACATAGGTACATGGTTGCAAAGGGCATCAGTGTCTTAAAAGCGCTATTTGCCAAGGCAGGATACTCTGAGCGCAGCCCAATCCAGAAATCTGCCATTGGCTTCTGATAAAAATCTATTTTCACGGAACCGCTTGTTGCAATTTCGATGAGGCTCTCTTGTTCAGATATCGGTAAGTGGACTGGAGGCAGGGTATGAAAGGGATAACCAATCCAGTTGTTTGTGTCATCCGCTTCGGAAAAGTACCTCCGTAATTGCACACCCAATTTACTCCGGTGCTTCGCTATATCACATTTGACATTGTCCGTAAGCTTGAGTTCATTTGCACACAAAATATCATACATTGATGTAAATACCTGGGTGTTGTCCTTGTTAATGGAGACAGAGAAGAGCTCCAACTTCTTAATCATAGCCTCAATTTTGTCCCGCACATTGAATATAGTTGTGGAGAGTCCCTGTAATCACCCAAATAGGCCAGTCGTGTAAGAAACTCGTCATGCAAGAGGTCGGACAAGTGAAAATTATGGTCAGTAAAGAAAACTCTAAGCTCGTCTCTCAATTTAAAAAAAACATGTCACTACTTTTCCCCTTAATAACCAGCGCACTTCTGTATGTTGTAAAAGCGTTACATGGTCACTGCCCATATCATTGCATAGTGCAGAAAATACGAGAGTTCAGGGGCCTTGCTTTAACAGTTAACCATTTTCACTGTAGTGTCCAAAACTTCTTTCAATCTGTCAGGCATTCCCTTGGCAGCAAGAGCCTCTCGGTGGATGCTGCAGTGTACCCAAGTGACGTCGGGAGCAACTGCTTGCATACTCGTTACTACTCCAGTGTCTCCCTGTCATGTCTTTTGCACCATCAGTACAGATACCAACATGAGCAGCAGCTACATACGGATCATTAGTGGAATTCCCAGGGGAGATTAAGGGTTAATGTGATTGGATGTTAATTATTTGATATGGCTACCTATATTTGACATGGTGGTATTTCACTGAATACTAGATGGTTTAATATGATTTTTGGCAGTGAAACGAGGCTCCTCAGGTGAGAAAGAAACCTCACCCAAATGTATAGCCCCGCTGGAAAGAGCATGCCGTACTGCGGCTGTTCAGAATCTGTTCTGGTTCCCCACAGTATGAACCCTTCAATACTTGCAGAATTGTAACCAATTTCAAACCCACAAAATAAATGCTACAATAACATGGCAATGGTCAACTAGCTCTGACGGTACTTTACAATGTTTTGTGGATATATTTATGCCACTTTATCATATACAGTAATGTGGAAATATATTCCAAAATAGTTTTTTTTTTTTTAAATAGGGAAAAAAATGACAGCATTCTTCCAAATGTTGCCGGGACATTTAATAATGTGCGTCAGTCTAGATTCTCTCCACCAGGGCCTCAAGTCCCTCAAAATGGATGTTAATCTTCTCAGTGTTCAGTACATTGCGAGTATGTCAGTTATTTCTTTTGAAAGAATCCCATAATAGAAGCCTGCTTAGTTGATTTATTAGAGGCTGCAACATTCTTCCTTCTCTTCTCCTCCCCTTTCTTGCCAGTTGATGGTATTGGTAGGTCTGGATTCATCTGGGATGGTTTACTTGCCTTAAAGTCATCCTCTGTCTCGGAGTAGGATTCACTCTCATAGCCTTTCTCAGTCACTGGAAGGTAGACAGTTTAAAATGGTTTTGAGATGAGACATCATTAAGACATTGAGATAGATATATATATATCTATCTCTCCATCTCTCATCTTAGCTTTAACAGACACACTTCAAGGAGAAGAAATAGGCGTCATGTGTATGTCAGAGGAGTTATACTTAAGCAAAATGTTTACAAGAAAAAGTTTAATGGGGAAAAAAAAAAACAAAAAAATATTTGACCAATGCACCCCTCATCCAAAAAGGTGCGCGGTTTCAAGACAGGTCTCCTCTTACAATCCGAAAGCTCCAAAAATGGACTGATAGGTAGATAACGATCATTACAAATTGGTGATAAAAAAAAGAAGTCTTACTGAATTATATCCTACAACTTCAACAGTTTAGTACTTAAATAAATAGTGAACGCTTACATCTGAATGAAAAATAGCAAAAAGGTTATTTCTTTTTTTGATTCAGAAGGCTTGGTGATGGGCCCCTCTGGTCTTGCAACCTTGGAGGAGAATCTGGAATAACTAACATAGAATAGTTCTGTTATTAACCATGAAACAGTTGAACTCTGAAGTCCAGTGTGAATGTCGAGGGGAGCCTGAGCAATAAGCATGCCCTCCCTTTACAGCTCATCTTACCCTCATCATCAGTACTGTCTGACTGGGGCTTCTTTATCCTCCGACGCTTGTTCTTCTCTTCACTATCGGAATGGTCAAGATGCTTGCTCTTACTACTGAAAGGAAAATATTCTGTTAAAGCATATTCTGGAAATGCCATTCAAAATACTCACCGTTCACCAAGATGACAAGGTTTCTGCGAGATGTTGGTTCTGAGCAGGGATGGAAGTTAAGCTAGCCCGCTAGCACTTTTCAGACTGGGCTAGTAGAACATGTGCCAACTAGCCCGGTGGCCAGTGAATTATTGTTATTATTATTATTTATTTTTTTACATGTATCGCTCGGCACAGACTTTGAATACGAATAAGACCCAGGCTAGGAAAAATAAAAAATAAAACTGTCTACTAGCACGGCTGGATGGTGACCAAAATCCTTAAGATTCATCACTGGTTCTAATATACTATACAAGCCCTGTGTCAAACAAATACTTCCTCTTATAATCACTGCAGTGCCCATGGTATTTTTAATTATGACACAAGTTGTATATTCATACAAGGACTCCTACAAGAGCTAATAATACACACCTAATATCTTTCTCAACCACAGCACCTTTTGGTAGTTCCTCCTTGACAGGAGTCTCTGCTTTAGAGACTGGGCTTGAGGGCTTCTCATCCACTGAAGAGGACATATGGGCTGCTTCTACCTCTTCCTTGATGGATTTGTCAGATGTAAGCCAGATGTGGCGGACATACAGGATTTATTTATCTTAAGAGATGTAAAAGACAATAGTGCAGTATTTACATGTGAAATTATAGAACGATATCCCCATATATGATATGTGAATGTTGAAAAACTCATTGGTTGCTTGATTCCCAAAGAAGTTACTCATAGGATTGGTATGTTCTGATAAATACCTCACCAAACTTCATATTTAACAGCAATTTCTCAATCTGTTATTTTGACTTGAGTCAAGTAAGAAGTGTGAAGATGGATATACCTGCTGCAGTTCCTTAGGTTCTCTTTCACAGCATCATAATCTGCACTGTACAGGGGACCACTGTCTTTCAACACTGCCATCTGAACACTGTACACTGACGGTCAGGCTCTGCTTCGACTTCACATCTACAACACATGACAGATGACATTTATACATTCACGACACTTCATATTCATCTAGGTGGAGTTATGAAAAAAGGAGGCAGGTGAACTGGTCGTTTACCCTCCAACTGATCCTCTTGCACTAATGACACCTTGTGACACTTAAGGGAAAAAAAGCATTGAAAAATAACCTGAGTACAAACTCAGACATACCAAAACAAAGCAAGAATCCTATGTCCAACGTTGTTTCCAAATGGGCCTACTGTTTAATGTCGAGTTATGTAGGGGCATTGTGAATGAAATTGGGCATTTTGGCTTGTTCTCTTACCGTGGTATCATTCTTGACAGACACAAGGTAGGTAGCATGGAGCAGAGCTGAGCTTTCGTTCCTCTTGCGGTCCAGGTAATGATATAGCATTCTGAAATATACACATCATGATGGACTCGGTTGTAAAAGGCAGTTTAGGAGGTTGGATCTGGATACACATTGCTTGGCTAAGTTGACATGGACCCCAAGAGTGAGACTCAGCCATTTGTATGTCACCTGTTAGCACACAGTTTAAAACAAAGTCTTGTCAACTGAGATCTGTGGGATCCATACAAATCAAATTGTATTGGTCACATACACAAGGTTAGCAGATTTTAATGCGAGTGTAGCGAAATGTTTGTGTTTCTAGTTCCGACCCAATTTATGTAGTTTACCCTGAGACTTGCAAGCTCGATCTGGTATGTTTATATTCCTATCTTCTAGGAAGGACTACTGCTCGACGTTTCCCCCAACCGACTGTGTAGTCACACAATTTCGGGACCTGATGCGGTCTTAAAACTACACTGCATCATTCGACAATAGCAAGGTGGGCAAGTGATAGCTATATAGCGTAGCTAGCCTGAGCAGTCAGGTAGCTGACCCGAACAGCTAGTTGGATCGGTCGAGATAGCTTAATTAGCTAAGTGACTTACGATTTTATTCTGGTCGTTGACAAATTCATCAATATTATCCAAAGGTCATCCATTGTCCAATGTATGTTGCTATCTATTCGATATCTCCTTTGCCTCCATTTCAGGCGGGAACAGACCGACGTCACTTACGGTCCTTTATTTACTTCCTGTCATGAGTGTTTGCGTGGGATATGTTCAAGAGTATCAAGCGTTCAGGGTCTGTTGCATAGTATTTGTACAGAATCATAGCGACACACAAAGTTGGAGTGATGACAGGTCACCCCATATCACATTGGCACCTTGTTAGATTGTTTTACCAACTAATTTATTAAAACAGATTTTATTGATACCCCACTGAAATACAAAACTGCCATGAGCTTGGGTGACAGTGCCTCCATTTGCAAGATCCACTGTCACCTTCTTGTCAAGGTTGAATTAAGTTGAAACAGAGCTATTTAATAATGAAAGACAAACAAATGCATGATGATAATGTTATACATACACATTATGTTATACATTAACAGTTCTCATAGATGGGCTAAATAAACTCAATAAGAACGTTTTCCCTTCAGCCCAGAAATAATTTGTAGCTGATCATTCTCTTCACCTAAATTGGAAGAAGAGTGTTTGGTTGATTGTTTAATGTTCATGCTTCATGAAAGTACTAGAGTTGGTGAATCTCTACTTGTGGTTGGTGGTCCTCTCATACTCAATATGTGTTGCTTGCTCCACTGCCTTCATGTGAACCATCTTGTACCTTTTCTTCATATCCCTCAGCAAAGTCAAAGCCTCTTCATACTCATCCTTGAAGACGCCCTTGCCTTCTAAGACGTTAGCTATGAAAGAACAGGATTACATACTCAACAAATAATATGACATGTAATAGATAGATAGATATTCACTTCCCATGTTATTGATGACAATAGAAAGAGGTTTAAATACTTAGAGGGATTTCGCTGATTGTTTTCCTCTGGTTTATTTGTATGAGCATCTCTTCAACTCTTTCTCCTCTCCGCTTTCTTGGTCTCAGAGATGGTAGATTTCCAATCTGAGAATGAAAGGTTGTTGTTGTTTTATGATTAAATATGGATGACTGACACACAACTCAACAGGTTGAAGCAGATAACACGTGACAGATCAGATCATATGACATTTTCACTAGTAGACATGTGCTTCGAATGTTATTCACATAGCTCACCTTTTTCTCCTTCACTTCATATGGCTTCTGCAGGCAATCAAGGTTAGGTTTGGAATCTCTGTAAACTAGGAGATTCTTGAGTTTTTGTTCCAACATTCTCACAGTGTGTTGTAGTCCTGTAGAACACATAGGATTACATTACTTAAGGGAGTGCAGCATTGAAATTGCCCACAATCCCGTTGACTCGTAGGAAAATTCGACTTAAATCATTCATAAAAGGGTCCTCCTCACCAACAGGCTCCACCATGTCTGGATCTGGTTTGGCATCCAATAGCAATTCAAAGCCTCTGAATTTTCCTGGAATTGCATTTGACTCATTTTTCTCCTCGATCTCTTTGACTTCTTCTGTCTCGTCAGATAGCAGATAGTATTCAGATTCATCATGTAAATCTGTCACCTGAGAATAACAAGTTAACTATTATACTCATGTCACCATACTGTACATTGGCATGTTCAACCAAAGCAAATAACTGTCCTCCGGAATATCATGAAAGAGACCATGCAAATCACCTGTGTCACAAAGAATGACTCTCCATGTTGGAAGGTATCATCTGATGATTCTATTGCATCCTCTATTGCCTCGACTCTATGAGCAGTTCCCATGGATTCCTGTTTATTTTCCTCATCCATTGCGTGTGAGTGGCCAGACTTTTCTGTTGACTTTCTCTCTACTGAGAGAGGATTCGTACAGTGATCTTCAACATGCTTCTCCTCCAGAGAGCCAGGGTCAAGTAAGGCAGGGCTAGAAGGTTCTTCAAGGAGAATTAATAAAGGCACCTTTGTTACCTTTGGGATTTTGTTTTTTACCTGAAGAAAAAGATAAATATGAATGTTCCTCAATTAGTTTCAAAATAATCAAAAGTTAGTCTCTGTTAGACCCGAATGATGTAAGATGCATTGAGTTTGAAAAATATTGAAATGAAAAGTAAGACAGCGCAGTCAAGAATGTGCAGTTATATCTTACTTCCTATTTAAGGGAGTATGTGCTATGCCGAAATATGGATTAAGAATATTGCATTCAAACCTTTCGTTTTGAGTCAATACATAATATTAAAGGGGGCTTCACAACTTCTGATGTCTTTTTGCGTCTAATTCTAATACCCAACCTTTCCTGGAGAAAGTATGTCAGAAGTGGTGGGTCACCTGGATAGAAATACAAGAAATGACAAGAAAAAAAAAGTTAAAGGCCCAGTGCAATCAAACACTTTATTTCCTGTGTTTTATATATATTTCCACTCTATGAGTTAGGAACAATACTGTGAAATTATGAAAATTCTGATAAATGCCATTTTAGTGTAACAGCTGTTTGAAAAGACCGCCTGAAATTGTAGCCTGTTTTGGTGGAATGGAGTATTGGCTTTCCTGGTGACATCACCAGGCGGTAAATTAGCCAATAAGAAAGAGAGTTCCAAACCTCTCTGCCAACAGCTAGTTTTCATTTTTCCCCAACCCACTCAGACCACTCCCAGACAGTCCTAGCAAAAATGTTGCTTGAGAAATTGCTCTTTGCTAAGAAGCTATTTTTGGTTATTTTTTTACCATATTAAATTATTTGATATTGAGATTCAAATGGCTGCATTGGAACTTTAATAAAATGTCTGTGTTCATACTTAAATAGATTATTTAACAAAAGCTCAAATTCATATCTAATAAAGGCTTCAAATAAATATAGAGATTCAACATACCACTTCTCTGTGTGGTCAGTGGGTTGGAGTGAATAACAATCTCACTGAGCATAGGAAACAGGGCCACAGACAACAGTGCTTCTTCCTCAACAATCTGGAGGCAATAATGAGACACAAGTGACTCCACTTACTCACAGTATAGTCTTCCCAAATATATTCAGACAATCTACAGACCTTGTTGTCAGCCAGATTGAGGAAACAAAGCTCTGGTAGTGGCAAACCGTATGCTCCAGAAAATTCCTCAGTGTCAAGGGATATGCGAATGGGGGAATCGTTTTTGGATTGACCACACTCATCCTATAGTAGAAAGAACATGCAGAAAAAAGAGCAATAAGTTGCAAGTGTTAGTGTTATAGAGTATGAAGAAGTAATAAAAGCACAAAGAAGTGATACAAATCACCATAACAACTTTGTACCTCTGAACTGTTCTTGATATGTTCATGCTGGTGTTTTGGAACACCGGAGACGGCTAGATTTAAGAAATAGTAAACACATGAATATTGTCCAAAGAAGTGTACAAGCCAGCTACGTTATTTTAAAAATATAGTATACCAACCATTCATGTATTCAGTGTCTAACCCCTCAAAGACATGGTGATTCCGGAGGTCCTGTAGGTCACAATTTTGTTTGTGAAACACCTGCTGATGTTGCAGATATCCCTTCTGTTGCAGGTTCCTCGGCAACACCTCTGGTACCTCTGAGATACGATTCCCTTGCAGGTTTAAATGCTGTAGCCTAAAATGGACATGCCATATTGCTATGGAAGTTTACAGATACATACAGCAGGTATACAGGAAGGTGTGTATTATGCACTGTAATGTATTGGAGTATTTTCTTAATTTACCATACTGTGGACAGTAAAAATACTAACTTTATAAACAATGACTGACCTTTTCAGGTTGGCAAGGCTGCTGAAGACACCAGAGGACAGCTTATTGTCATCTAGCATCAGCACTTCAAGAGTTTGAAATCGCATGCCATTATCCTTTGCACTATTCAGTAGGAGTAAATATTAGCTTATTATTCCACATACTTTCATAAAATGTCATAAAATTACTTTAAGGGTGTATTGTCCATCACTGTTTGCAGGTATTCAGTGCAAACTTGTATAACGAGACAGAATGTAAATCTCTCTTCTTTGTAATTCTATACTGCCACCTAATGGAATGTAGGGTACTACACCATAAACTTTAAGCAGATAACAATTAACAAGAGCCATGTTTCTGAACAGTTGCACACCAGGAAGCCACTCATTTCATTCCTGTCGTTAAACCCTGTTGAGTAGGAATATTTCATCAATGACTGGGTGAACTAAACCAGAAAACTGCACCTACCTACAGTAAAAAGTTGACTATTTACAATAAAAACAATTTGATTCCAGTAACATAAACTTACCGTTGTGAGGGGCCATGGGGAGGGGCTGCCAGGTTGGGAGGAAGAAACTGAAGTTGATTCCCGGTGAGATGAAGGACTTTCAGACAGGGAAGTAGACCAACGGACATGATGTCATCACCAGACAGATTGTTGTAAGACAAATCCAACACCTGTGCCACATGAAATACAGTTAAACATAATTTAGTTGGGAGAGATGAAGGTAATTCCTTCTCAAATCCAAGTCAGTGTAGTGATTCAATTAGAACATCTTAAAACATCTGGCTTAAACAATGAATGTATCTGCCTTTCCAATATAGCTTTGCCAACATGTTAATTAAGAGACTACAGGGTATTGTAGAACCATAGTGTCATTTTACCTCCAGGTGAGGGAAATGTTCCGCATTGAGTGTCACATTGCAGAGGCCATTCAAGGATAGCTCAAGTTCCCTCAGGGAGGGGAATTTACCAAAAGGCTCTGAAACAGAAAATCATTTTTGTTGTTTGTTACTTTTCTATTCTGTTTAAATGAACATTTATGTATAAGAGGTTAAATAATAAATAAAAACACATAATTACATGATATACCTATGGTAAGACTGTTGTCAGATGCGTTGACATAAGCAACATTCTCAAAATCCAGGAAATCTTCTGTATTGATCTGTTGAAGAAAGAAAAAAACGTCAAACATTACTGAACTTTATGAAGCGATGTGTCTACCTATAAACTATCTCCCATTGGAATTAAGAGTGTTTGAATTCATCCAACACTAAATGAAATGAATCGCTCAAAGAGCAAATCTTACCAAATTCAATCTCTGCTCACTGATGTCAACGGAGCACAGGTCAGATGGCTTGTCCACACAATGCAATGACAACTACAAAGGCAATATAAGACAATCTCTAAATAGTTATTTTTTATTAACTAATGAGATTAAATATATTATTTCATAGATACATAGTTCATTGTTTACTGCATGGGTTTGCGATTTTCTGAAAAAAGAGTTTACCAGGAGAGGAGCATCCAATGTATAGCCAGGAATATCTGATGTCGCGCACTCTTCAACCCGTGTGCACTCAGACACAATTGAGTTTGAGGCAAAACTGTTTCCCTCTGATTTCTTAGTTCGTGTATTTTTGTATTTATGTTCCACTGCATTTCTGTGAGCAACCAGCCAGTGACCAGCCCCTAACGAATCAACAGAAAACAAGCACCATGCTGAATTATTTTATTCCAGACAGTCTTGGATAGATTAATCAAATGCCATTCGATAGGCCTATCAGTGAAGTGATAAGACTACAGTAAACAGTGAATACTATTGCTGTTAGAGAGTGGTGAATTCATACCGTTTTTTCGTTGATGAAACAATGGTCGGATTGGAAAACAATTGGCGGGGTAACTGTCTCCCACATCTAATTTGTAGAGTCCGGCTGCAGCCATTAACGTCCACTGTTACATCTACAGCAAGTACCTTTTTGTTGAGAGCTATCCAGATTATTTACACAATGTACAGCCCAAATTGACCTATTTTACCATAACTGTTAATTTACCAGCCAGGCATGAAAAAAAACAACACGATTTTCATGATGTGCGTACATGGATAAACATCCAATCAGTCAAGACTCCGGTATCCTAGCAACACGTCAACAAGTCGGGACTACATTCCCTCCAGCTGTTGGCAGTATAGAATGTTTTGGTCTCTTTTGCCGCCACTGACTTTCACACAACATGGGTGTATTCATTACAACAATTATGTTGCAAAACGTTTAGCAACAGACACGTCTACTCCAAATGGAAATGTGCAAATTTTGCAACAAAAACGAGAGTTTCAATTGGACAAATTCATGTTGGTAGCGGTGTTGTTCCATATGCTCTGTTTGCCCCCGTTTGGTTCTTCAACGGTAAACGGTTTCCGCTGCAGGACGTAATGAATACACCCCAGACGAGCTACGTAAGCTGTTATTTCACGACACGCTTCCACATTTAATAGCGACAGGAAAAAAAATAATAATAAATAGTTTTAGAGGTAGCTAACGCTATGCTCGTTTTAACTGGGTCTCACGACTCAACGGTGTGATTTGTAGGCTAAGAAGCCTGCTCCTGTAAGTATGTGTTCTGGCTTATAACGACGTCGACGTTAGAAGACCATCTTTTTGCATGTAAAATAGCTTGATGATTTACTTGAATGTAAGCTAGCAGTCGTGCAAAGCGTTCATCCCATTCAACCTATACGCCTTTCTTTCATGTCAAGCGAATAAATATAGTGAATTTAGTGGCTCAGGTGATATGTCATGTGTGTTTGAAGTAATCCCTCTGTTAGCAGGAACCAGCCATTTCAGCTATGGGGAACACATCATCAAGGAGTTATTTACCAGGAATCGAAATGCAACCTGCAAAAACAACTCTGTTCAAACAGGAGCAAACTGGGACAAGATACAGAATTCCAGCTCTCATTTACCTAAAAGAGAGTCAGACATTCCTTGCCTTTGCAGAAAAGCGCTCTTCCCTCAGTGACAGTGATGCAAAAAGTATTGTTATGAGGCGAGGAACTCAACAAAATGGATCCACTCAGGTAAATGTCCCCTCCAAATCTAAACACATCACAGTCATAATACACAGTTGAAGGTGTTCATCTTTAATTGAGTTGTTACATACAACTTACAGTTTCTACTTGTTAATTTTTGTTTCAATTCTTTTCCATTGTTCCGCAGTGGTCAGAATCCCAGGAGCTGTTGTCAGCATGTTTACCAGACCACCGCACCATGAACCCCTGCCCGGTGTATGAGAAGAATACCAAGACTCTATTCCTGTTTTTCATCTGCATTTTAGGGAACACTTCGGAGCACCATCAGATCTGGACAGGCAAGAATAAGGCCCACCTGTGCTACATCACCAGTAATGATGAGGGCCAAAACTGGAGCCCGACAAAGGACTTGACAGAGAGTGTGATTGGCAAAACGGTCAGAAGGTGGGCTACATTTGCTGTGGGACCAGGCCATGGCATTCAAATGGAGAGTGGAAGATTGATCATACCTACCTATGCCTATTATATCCACTTCAAATGCTTCTCCTTCCCCTTCCCCTTCACGGTACAGCCTCATGCTCTCTCAATATACAGTGACGACTTCGGTCAGACATGGCAAATGGGCAGGATGCTTCAAAGAAAGTCCTGTGAGTGTGAGATGGCAGAGATCATAGACCACGAGGGCAGGAGTCACCTGTACTGCAACGCTCGCCATGGAGGACATAGAGTGGAGGCTCTGAGTGAGAGCAGTGGGGTTTACTATGACAAGCCTCGCTTGGCTCCGAGGTTAGTGGAGCCAGGCCATGGTGGTTGCCAAGGTAGTGTGATTGGCTTCCCTGCCCCTGAGCAAGGTGAAGAGGGTATGGGTGGTACCACATCATCACCACGGGCCTCAGACACGCAAACCTGGCTTCTCTTCACCCACCCGACCAATAAGAGAACGAGGAAAGACTTGGGAGTGTATTTGAACCGATCCCCACTGCACACGTCAGGTTGGGACCGGCCCTGGATCGTCCACAGTGGACCCAGTGGCTACTCAGACCTGGCCTACAGTGAGGACACTGAGCACTTTGCTTGCCTGATGGAATGTGGGGAGAAGAGTGAGATTGAACAGATTGCTTTTGTGTCTTTTCCACTCAGTGATGTCATGCAGACCATTGATGAGAAAGAAAAGACCTTCTAGGTTTTCGTTAGGGTTGTATTTCAGAAATACACTCTAACTCCAATCAGATTCAGTGGTCAGTAGATACATTATCATCCCTGTACTTTATTAGTATCGAAAAAGAAGCAATCTGAAAAGAATATGATCATTTATATCAAAGTCGTTTTGTGTAGAAAAGGTAACTTACACTAAAATGTCATTGAAATGCAATCATAGTTAAATGTGATATAATCTGTAGATGTGATCATTTTATGAAGTCGGACTATGAACTGCAATGCATGCTGTCATGGGACGACAGTCTATTTAAACAGCCTACGTTTGCTACTTAGTTCTGCAATGTAACTCCTTTCACCTCTACAGTGATTCAAAGGATTCAGTTCCTCATGCTTGTCAAGCACACTGTGAAGAGAACAACCTGCTCAGCCACAACTCTGCTCCCTGTTGAATGAACAGCCATCCCTCGATCATGAAGTTGTTTGTTATCTACTGTGACTCATCTGTTCAAACTGCATGGGCTTCCCAATGCCACACTATCCAACCCTGTCTTTAAGCACATTGTATCCCTGTCTGGACAGTTCAAACATTCCCCATAGCATTATAAATGTTATGACTATGTAATTTGTGAATGTTATTGATGTCATTTATGCTGTTGTTCAGACCCTCTGTAATGACAGTGAGCCACTCTGAAAAGTGTCTGCTAAAGGACAGATCAGCTTCATTTGCTGAGAACTCCAATGTGCCAAATTAGATTATTTTTCCCTGTCTCTAAGTAATGCTACAATATTAGTCCTGTCTCAACTATCTGCACAATCCTGTCCCTGCCTGTATCCTTGGCTATGCAGAAAACATATTGTTAATCATTTCTGTGAATGGCATGCAGAACTATCTTTTGAAAATAAATGTAAAAAATCTGATAAACTATGTTTAGCTTTTTGATTTACAAAGTGTTGTGAGCAAACAATGTGGTGCAACTGCCTTCCACCTTTATCTCCAGGCCAGGGTTGAACTTATTTAGCAGGTACATTAAGAAATCACTTTACTTGTTACATGTTATTATCAAATATGTAACAAAAGTGAACAATCTTGCTTTCTTATAAAATACAGTGCATTCGGAAAGTATTCAGACCCTTTGACTTTTTCCACATTTCGTTACTTATTCTAAAATTGATTAAATGGCTTTTTTTCCACATCATTAATATTCACACAATACCCCATAAATACAAAGTAAAAAGAGGTTATATTTTTTTGCAAATTTATAAATAAATAAAAAATACTTTACTATCATATTTACATAAGTATTCAGACCCTTTACTCAGTACTTTGTTGAAGTACCTTTGGCAGCGATTACAGCCTCAAGTATTCTTGGGTATGACGCTAGAAGCTTAACACACCTGTATTTGGGGAATTTTCCCATTCCTCTCTGTAGATCCTCTTATGCGCTGTCAGCTTAGATGGGGAGCGTCGCTGCACAGCTATTTTCAGGTCTCCAGAGACGTTTGATTGGGTTCAAGTCCAGGCTCTGGCTGGGCCTTGTCTTGGCTGTGTGCTTAGGGTTGTTTTCTGTCGGAAGGTGAACCTTTGCCCCAGTCTGAGGTCCTGAGCGCTCTGGAGCAGGTTTTCAACAAGAATCTCTCTGTACTTTGCTCCGTTCATCTTTCCCTCGATTCTGACTAGTCTCCCAGACCCTACCGCTGAAAAACATCCCCACAGCATGATGCTGCCACCACCATGCTTCACTATACAAGGTTCAATCTTAGTTTTATCAGACCAGAGAATCTCTGTTTCTCATGGTCTGAGAGTCTTTAGGTGCCTTTTGGCAAACTCCAAGCAGGCTGTCATGTGCCTTTTACTGAGGAGTGGCTTCTGTCTGGCCACTCTACCATAAAGGCCTGATTGGTGGAGCGCTGCAGAGATGGTTGTCCTGGAAGGTTCTCCCATCTCCATAGAGGAACTCTGGAGCTCTGTCAGAGTGACCATCAGGTTCTTGGTCAAATCCCTGACCAAGGCCCTTCTCCCCCGATTGCTCAGTTTGGACCGTCAGCCAGCTCTAGGAAGAGTCTTGGTGGTTCCAAACTTCTTCCATCTTGGTGTGATGGAGGCAACTGTGTTCACCTGTCTATATAAGGTCCCACAGTTGACAGTAAATGTCAGAGCAAAAACCAAGCCATGAGGTCGAAGGAATTGTCCGTAGAGCTCCAAGACAGGATTGTGTCATGGCACAGACCTGGGGAAAGGTACCAAAAAACTCTGCAGTATTGAAGGTCCCCAAGAACACAGTGGCCTCCATCATTCTTAAGTGGAAGAAATTTGGAACCACCAAGACTCTTCCTAGAAGAGAGTTCCTATTATCTAGGTCTTTCCCTATATTGTACATGGTATGAACCTGATGGGATGATTAGAAATGTAGTGCAGTAGTATTTATTGATTGCTGTAAACAGTGAACACAATTGCAGACATTTCTCATCTGATTAAAACAATGTGTTAATATCATGTAAACAAAACACTTAAGTGTGTTTTGTATTTACTAATGACATTTTGTATTTAAAGTTTTGCAAAAAGTGGTTTAAGATATGCAAGTGAGGTACAAAAAAAATACAATGAACAGAAGTTGTGTATATTTGAGCATTTGGCCATTGCTGTTCTGCTATAGATGCGTTTCAACACATGACTTGTACGCGATTGAGAAAAACTGTAAGAAGATGAATATTAACGACAGCAAAAGGAAGTTACATAAGCAATGGCTACTATGATCCATCTACCTTGTTCCTGGAATGTGTTTAAGGCAATGAACGGTGCCATCTGAGAAACCTCCATGGACCACTTTGACATCTCGCTCTGCACAAAGACCCTGCACACATTGAGTAGACAGACACCTTGGCAGTCACTGACATTCCAATTCATCACTGATACCGTGAAGCATTTATCATTTCAATCCATTACCTGATTGTCATCAGCAAAGAGCTTCAGAGGCAAAAGCAGCTCTAAAATGTCATTATTAGATCAACTGTAACCTGCGACACAGAGGTAAAGCTGTGAGGTAAAGACAAAAGGGCAATAAAACACAATCAATGTTGTTGGTTATAACCCAAATGTACTTACTGCCTTATAACATGGGCCAATTATGAATAGGCCTACCTTTTTCTGTGGTCCATTCAATTACTTTTGTAGGATGTTCAAGTTGATAATCATGAATATTATTGTATCTGAAAGGAAGGTGTAGGGGCTACTTTGATCTATAACCTAGTCCTATCTGCAATGTCCTAAAACGTTACGCCCGTGAATGTACCCCTGTTGTTTTCCTACAGAGACGTGTGATGTGAAGCATGATTTATGCAACTAAAAGACATCATGGAAGTCTCAACTCACTTTCACAAAATACCTCGTACTTACATTTTCAAAGACTCAATAAACCAGTCATCAAATTCCTTCTCATCCAAGCATGTTTCACCCATCTCGTCCAGACCTCATCCACCGCTGAACAACTTCTGTAGTGCACTGCCAGTATTTGGTTAATAGTAGATAAGCAGCCGTGTTGCCACCTACCGGATTGGAGTGTTGGCCACAGTCTAGCAGAGTCAGAGCCACACTCCATAATGTGCATACAATCCCAGAGTGGGCCAGGGCCACCAACCAAAACAGACAATGAAGCAACTACATCCCATGAGATTTTCACAATGGAAATAGCACTTGATTTCTATAATATACCTGTAGTGTTCAAGAAATTACATAAACAATGGTGTAATAGATAGGATTTTTCCTTAGTTTAAATTACTGGAAATATTACAGACTGTCGCTGCAAATCATGGTCAACCCCTGACCCCTACTTTACCTTCATCTTGATGCTTAGCCTACCATTGATGACAAGCCAGGAAGTTGATTGTAGTTTCTTATGTGTCATGGTTAAATGTTACACTTGGTTTAGAGCAGAAACATACAGACGAGCTATCTGTCAAGATAAGGTCATGTAATGGAGGTAGGATTGTTCTGCCAACGTGATCACAACACTAAATGAACAAGGTATGTCTTTTTGACTCCCTTTCAAAGCAAAAGCATGTATTAATTGGCCACCCATAACTTAATCTTAATCTTCATAATTTTTTACACACAAACAGGACTGTACTAAAGGTGATCAAATACAGGGAGAAAACCATCCTGTTCCAGAAAATAAAATGTATGATTCTGTTCAACAACATTCAACTCTGTACAACTAAGCTAACTTTCAAATAGTTGACTACATGTTAAAATCTATTTTTCAAAATAAAATGTTTTATTTTATCAAAATAAAGTACTAGTAAATCACATCAGAAACCCACCCCTAAATTGCTGGGATAAACCAGCTGGTGTGACGCCTGTGTGGTTTGCCGTGATATAATTGTGAAGATAGAGAGCCTCATGTAAACATATCTGTGGGGGTTTACTCCATTGTGGTAGTGTCACACTGTGCTGACTGAATAGCACAGGTACAAAGATAGAATGATGGACGAAGAACACAAAGCAGTGTACAATGCAGTAGCACATTTTTACAGATAACATACATGCCTTTAACCTCTACTGCTCCAGGCCAGTCACAAGCCAAAGCTTCAGACAATGACTGAGACTTTTTTATTTACATTTTTAAAAACCTTATTTGAGCAGGTAAATTGATTGAGAACACATTCTCATTTACAGCAACTACCTGGGGAATAGTTACAGGGGAGAGGAGGGGGAATGAATGAGCCAATTGGAAGCTGGAGATGATTAGGTGGCCATGATGGTATGAGGGCCAGATTGGAAATGTAGCCAGGACACCGGGGTTGACACTCCTACTGGTCTATAACAGGTTGTTACTAGTTAAACCACTGAGTAGGCCATGCGTTTTAGGAGGTTTGTTTGGTTTTTGGTTTTCTCTTTGGGTATGCATTCATTTGGATTTCAAGGGAAGTTTGGTATGATTTGGGGATATTGTTGCTATTTGTGGATTGGTCTCAATATACATGCACTATGGCGAAAGGTAATCTGGTCCAAGATAGCAGCAGGCAAACAAGTCTAGAGGCTACTTGACATCTCAGGTGTCTACCATATTAGTCATCCCACTAAAATGGAAAAGCTTTGGCGTTGTAACATAGTAAAATGGCCTAGGACAGAATTGTGCCATGGAAATGCCAAACAAACATAACCATACATGGTGAGATGACATAAACATGAGCATCAAATGTCACACTTCATTCACAAAAGCACCATTCCACCAAAGCTATTTGGGTCAGTCACCTGACTGCCATTGTCCCCCCATTAGCAGCTTTGTATGCTGTTATTTGTAGAAAGTAAATAAAAAATAAAGCACTCTTCTTTTTCTCTTTTTTACATTGATTCAACCACTGTTCAGAGTGCATGCATCAATCAATACCTTATAGTCATATCTTTCTCTCCTTCCAAAGCAACATGACAATATTATTGACTAACAGCATTACATCAGACAAAGGATGTAAAATGGAGTACCTGAAACCCTCATTTTAATAATCAAAGTCTGGTCGACAGAGTGGAATTCATCATCTAACATGAAATAATTAGAAGACCTGATATTTTGAATAGAAAAACAAACAACAAAGAAAGTATTGATACACATGTATTGTCAACCACTCATTTCCAAAGCACATATCAAATCAAATCAAATTTATTTATATAGCCCTTCGTACATCAGCTGATATCTCAAAGTGCTGTACAGAAACCCAGCCTAAAACCCCAAACAGCAAACAATGCAGGTGTAAAAGCACGGTGGCTAGGAAAAACTCCCTAGAAAGGCCAAAACCTAGGAAGAAACCTAGAGAGGAACCAGGCTATGTGGGGTGGCCAGTCCTCTTCTGGCTGTGCCGGGTAGAGATTATAAAAGAACATGACCAAGATGTTCATAAATGACCAGCATGGTCGAATAATAATAAGGCAGAACAGTTGAGACTGGAGCAGCAGCACAGTCAGGTGGACTGGGGACAGCAAGGAGCCATCATGTCAGGTAGTCCTGGGGCACGGTCCTAGGGCTCAGGTCCTCCGAGAGAGAGAAAGAAAGAGAGAATTAGAGAGAGCATATGTGGGGTGGCCAGTCCTCTTCTGGCTGTGCCGGGTGGAGATTATAACAGAACATTTACATTTACATTTAAGACATTTAGCAGACGCTCTTATCCAGAGCGACTTAGAACGTGGCCAAGGTGTTCAAATGTTCATAAATGACCAGCATGGTTGAATAATAGTAAGGCAGAACAGTTGAAACTGGAGCAGCAGCATGGCCAGGTGGACTGGGGACAGCAAGGAGTCATCATGTCAGGTAGTCCTGGGACATGGTCCTAGGGCCCAGGCCAGTTGAAACTGGAGCAGCAGCATGGCCAGGTGGACTGGGGACAGCAAGGAGTCATCATGTCAGGTAGTCCTGGGGCATGGTCCTAGGGCTCAGGTCCTCCGAGAGAGAGAAAGAATGAGAGAAGGAGAGAATTAGAGAACGCACACTTAGATTCACACAGGACACCGAATAGGACAGGAGAAGTACTCCAGATATAACAAACTGACCCTAGCCCCCCGACACATAAACTACTGCAGCATAAATACTGGAGGCTGAGACAGGAGGGGTCAGGAGACACTGTGGCCCCATCCAAGGACACCCCCGGACAGGGCCAAACAGGAAGGATATAACCCCACCCACTTTGCCAAAGCACAGCCCCCACACCACTAGAGGGATATCTTCAACCACCAACTTACCATCCTGAGACAAGGCTGAGTATAGCCCACAAAGATCTCCGCCACGGCACAACCCAAGGGGGGCGCCAACCCAGACAGGCTGACCACAACAGTGAATCAACCCACCCAGGTGACGCACCCCCCCCCAGGGACGGCATGAGAGAGCCCCAGCAAGCCAGTGACTCAGCCCCCGTAACAGGGTTAGAGGCAGAGAATCCCATTGGAAAGAGGGGAACCGGCCAGGCAGAGACAGCAAGGGCGGTTCGTTGCTCCAGAGCCTTTCCGTTCACCTTCCCACTCCTGGGCCAGACTACACTCAATCATATGACCCACTGAAGAGATGATTCTTCAGTAAAGACTTAAAGGTTGAGACCGAGTTTGCGTCTCTGACATGGGTAGGCAGACCGTTCCATAAAAATGGAGCTCTATAGGAGAAAGCCCTGCCTCCAGCTGTTTGCTTAGAAATGCTAGGGACAATTAGGAGGCCTGCGTCTTGTGACCGTAGCGTACATATAAACTGTTTGAAAATGCATTGATAATAGTTATGGAAATAATTTCACTGTGATTGATCCTACAGTATTTTACAGATTATTTTAATCCTATGAGTATTGCGTTTCAAATTAACTCTATTTTAGTTGCATTACCATGTATTATGTCAAATGTACTGTAATCAAAGCAGTCACTTCAAGCAGTCACATCAAGTTAACTACATACTTCAGATTCCATAGCAAGATATTGTACATTGATGTCATGTTTTGTCTTATATCATCTTGTCATTTTGCTTTTCCTTCTGTTCGTTTTCCCCCTGCTGGTCTTTTTAGGTTCGTTCCCCTTTTTCTCTCTCCCTTCCTCTCTCTCTTCTCTCTATCGTTCCGTTCCTGCTCCCAGCTGTTCCTATTCCCCTAATCAATCATTTAGTCTTCCCACACCTGTTCCTTATCTTTTCCCCTGATTAGAGTCCCTATTTCTTCCCTTGTTTTCCGTTCCTGTCCTGTCGGATCCTTGTCTATTGTTCACCGTGCTGTGTTTGTGTATCGCCCTGTCGTGTCGTGTTACCCTCAGATGCTGCGTGGTGAGCAGGTGTCTGAGTCTGCTACGTTCAAGTGCCTTCCCGAGGCAACCTGCAGTTCAAGATCGAGTCTCCAGTCTGTTCTCGTCATTACGAGTGGAAATTGTGTTTTTTGATTGTATTTTACTTTACTGGATTAAAGACTCTGTTTTCGCCAAGTCGCTTTTGGGTCCTCATTCACCTGCATAACAATTGATCTCGACATCAGCTAAAAATTCCCCCAAAACATTGTCATTGTCGTTTACCAAGAGGCTTGCAATTTGATCACAGTAGGCTTTGTCCAAAAGAATCCATGTCAAAGAAGCAGACCAATCATCAGCCTGTGATGTTCTGTTACAGGTATCATTAGACTGTCAGTCACTGCTAAAACCGCACAACACAGCACCTGAGAATGATGAACAAAGACACAGTGAGGGCTTGTGCAAAAAGGTATCTTGGACAGTTCTTAACTCGAGAAAAAACAAGTGTAACATAACAGCAACTCTTATTGTGTATGTCTGACAAAGCTGATCTGTCTCCATCAGGGTCTCTCTGACAATATACATGATATACAATCTCACCATGGTTACATGTGTACTGTACATTTCAATAGATCATCCATGTACCTGTATCTGCGAGGACAACCAAAGTGTCCAACAATATATTCTTGGGCATAACAGAACCGTCTGCAGAGTCCTCTATAACCACACGTCCAATATTACAGCTCTGCATCATCAGCTGTTAGAACAACAGTAAAACAATCATGGAACAATTAGTAGAAGAACATTTCAACTACACTATTTTTGTAATTTGTTAATGACTAGAGTACTTATGAGCTGTTATTATATTACCTTTAATGATGACCAATCAATGTTAACAGTATAACCAATGTCAAGCTAAAACATTACCATTGAAGATCTTACATTTACCGTATGATCCGTATAATCAGAAATGTGCCATTTCTTTTACATTTATTTGACCAGGTAGGCTAGTTGAGAACAAGTTCAATGTCTTTAATGGTAAAATAAGATCTAACGATCCAAAACGTTTCTCCCAAATACACATCAGCAAGTACACTAATGAAATCCCATTTTACAGGTACGATGCAGACCTGCGGCATTACATAACAAAGCCTGGGTACTGTATCCACTGCTTACCCTCAACAGCCAAAAGCATCAGGAGAAGTACAAGGACAACCAAGCCCAATCGCTTCATGTTTTGTCAACACTAAGTTCTCAGGCAAATGCAGTTCTCAATGCTTGGGTTGTGGGGTTGATTCCCACTCATTACTGTAAGTTGCTCTGGATAAGATCGCCTAGGGAAAATAGACCATTTCAGTTTTCACAATATGTTGCATTTGCAAAGTATTTCCAGTAACTGGAAAAAATACACCAAGCAAGTATTTTTATATTCCACAAGTATTATCAGATTAACTCAAGTTGCAAATGCTGGTAAACACTCAAATATATTTAGTTTACATTTTCTTTCCACAAAAGTAGTGCACTTGGCTTTTACTAGTCCTGTATTAGAGGACCAATATTGACTCTTCAGCGCGGGCAAAAAACTCGCAGCACCCCACCCACAAACTACTTCCTGCGGCTATGGTAAATTATCTCAATAACTATTTGATTAAGATACAAACAACTCATCCAGCTGTGTCTTTTCCACAGTGTTTAATACTGGTCTTTCAGTACACCGCTCGGCCCAAATCTAAACATGGCTGTCGTTTTTATGATACTGCCGATGCTGTCAAACTGCAATGAAACTGCACGAAACACACCATTCTGATGACGCAGGAGCTGTTGTTAACTGCACAACAACCGCGTAGACTCACTGTCATATTGAAATGGTATACTACGCCCTCTAGTGTTGCGGGGTCAGACAGACTACTGGCCCTCCAGTGAGAGACAAATACCGTATAATATACAGTGTGTGGTCTAAGCATACCAATTTGTAGTCGTATAATGACATCGGTTTAGGTCCTCAACTAGCCTACTTCTTTCCATATATTTATTTGATCTAAATGGCAGTGATTTGTCTTCTGTTTGATAGTCACTAGCCCTGAGAGGAACTCAGAGCTGTTAGTCCTGCAAACCAAACATTTTATGGGATTTAAAATTAACAAATATTACAGGATACAAAACTATGACCAGGAAAGGGTAGTCTAAACTGAAGACATCAGGATTGTAATAGTAACCTATGGGTGAGCAGAATATGTGCCACAGGTTTTATTTCCTCGTTCATCTCTATTCAGTCAGTCGCCTTCTCCCCCACTGTTCAGTGTATCACCTGTACACAGGAAGTCGAATGGATAGGCGGCTTGGTTTCTGTCTACAATAGGCTTAATATCGACATTTTTTTAGTTACGCTAAATAAACACACATTAGTGTCGGAATTAATGAACTTTTCGGTTGTTCTGATATCCTTCAGAATACTTTATATAGGGGGAAAATGACAACCTATTCGTAATGACTGGTGTGGATTTACCTGCGAGACACCTGTCGCTGTTGCCATCCTATTGAAGACAATGGACCGAGGCTGTCGATAATCATTCTCAAGGCTTGTAGAATTTGACCGAAACTAGACAAATAATTAAACATTTCAAGCACAGTGAAATCAAATTTGGATCAATTTCCACACGTGACGTTCTTCTGTCATGGATTTGTTAGATTCTGGAACTAAGTTTACCCCGAAAACGCAGGTATTGTAATGCTACTAATACAGTTGTTATAACGCTATCGAAAATATATTTTGTCTAATCTAAGCAAATCTTTATAGCAAGTTTCATTAAATGTTGGCTATGTGTAATTGTAATATCATTGTGTGAATACACCCCTGATTTCCACTCTAGAAATACACTGACTGTACAAAACATTCCTACATTCCAACGCTCAGTGTATTTCTAGAGTGGAAACCAGGGGTTGATTCATTGCACCGATTCTGTTAAAAAAAAAAAAAAAAAAATCAACAAAACCATTTTACTCCAAACGCTGTTGAGTTCTGTTTTGTTCTTAAACAGATGTTGTAGTTCAGTCGTATCTCTTTAAAAAAACAAGAGAATGGGATAATTTGGATGGAACCCCGTGGATTTCACTCCAGTCTTCGTGGGGCATGCTCTACAAGGTGTCGAAAGCTTCCACAGGGATGCTGACCCATGTTGACTCCAATGCTTCCCACAGTTGTGTAAAGTTGTCTGGATGTCCTTTGGGTGGTGGACCATTCTTGATACACACAGGAAACTGTTGAGCATGAAAAACCTAGCAGCGTTGCACTTCTTGACACACTCAAACTGGTGCACCTGGCATTTACTACTATAACCTGTTCAAAGCCACTTAAATCTTTTGTCTTGCCCATTCATCCTCTAAATGGCACACATACACAATCCATGTCTCAATTGTCTCAAGGCTTAAAAATATTTTAACCTGTCTCCTCCCCTTCATCTACACCGATTGAAGTGGATTTAACAAGTGACATCAATAAGGGATCATAACTTTCACCTGGATTCATCTGGTCAGACTATGTCATGGAAAGAGCAGGTGTTCTTAATGTTTTGTATGAAAGGTGCATTATGTAAGCAGCATTCCTCTCAGTGCTGCTCCCTTTGAATTGGAATGCCTGGTAGATCATATGGCCTAGGCTGCATGTGAGTCAATTTGTCAAAAAGGGTATGGCTCTTTAGACACATAAGAGTAGTCTATAACTGATACGTTCAAGTAGGGTGTGGTTGTTGGAAAATGTAGTAACTGTTGAATCTGACAGGACTTGACTTGCACTGGTTAGTTCAATTGCAGTAACAATTAATATAACTGTGTTATGCAGGCACCATAAGTAGTATACCACCCAAGGACAGATCATTTGACATGTTAGTATATTCATGTTGTCATGGATTGATTGAATGTGCTGTCGATATAAACCCAATTACTATCTAGGGAGACATTTCTCTTTTGCTGCCATTGACATGAGCACTGAAATGTTTAAGTTGAAATTAAATGCAAGTAAAATAACATTATTTTCTCACTTGTAGGATGATGACTGGGAAAATTCTGTCACATTCTTGCCAGCCCCAGACACCAAGAAGCTGGAGAAAAATAGAGGGAGTAAAACACTTTTTGTTGGGATTGGCCTTGTGGGGTTGGCAGCAGTCATTGCGCTGACGACAGGCCTGCTGGTTTGGCATTTTCACTGTGAGTATATTGTCCACCTTGACTAAATCCCTATAGAGCCATTACCCATTATTATAGTTATTCTGGTCCCATTAGTATACTTATTCTGGCCTCATTAGCATACTTATTCTGGCCTCATTAGTATACTTATTCTGGTCCCATTAGTATACTTATTCTGGCCTCATTAGTATACTTATTCTGGTCCCAGTAGTATACTTATTCTGGTCCCAGTAGTATACTTATTCTGGTCCCAGTAGTATACTGATTCTGGCCTCATTAATATACTTATTTTGGTCCCATTAGCATACTTATTCTGGTCCCAGTAGTATACTGATTCTGGTCCCAGTAGTATAATTATTTTGGCCTCATTAGTATACTTATTCTGGTCCCAGTAGTATACTTATTCTGGCCTCATTAGTATACTTACTCTAGCCTCATTAGTATACTTATTCTGGTCCAGTAGTAACCTTATTCTGGTCCCAGTACTATACTTATTCTGGTTCCATTAGTATACTTATTCTGGTCCCATTAGTATACTTACTCCAGCCTCATTAGTATACTTATTCTGGTTCAAATTAGTATATTTATTCTGGCCTCATTAGTATACATACTCTAGCCTCATTAGTATACTTATTCTGGTCCTATTAGTATACTTATTCTGGTCCCAGTAGTATACTTATCCTGGTCCCAGTAGTATACTTATTCCGGCCTCATTAGTATACTTATTCTGGTCCCAGTAGTATACATATTCTGGTCCTCACTCCTGTCCCTCTCTTATTTTGCAGTGCGGAGAGGAGAGGTGCGATTGACAAAGATGTACATTGGCTCTATGAGTATCACCAACCAAAGATTTATAGATTCCTACGACAACCCCAACAGCAATGAGTTCAAACAACTGGCCATGCAGGTGTCACAGCAGGTAAGACAGGGTGATGATGACCTTCTCTATTATTTGTAGCAAATCCTGGTAGCTACAATAACGCGTTTCATCTTGCTGCTTTTCAGCTGAAGGGGATCTACTCTAAATACACAGATCTGGATAAATATTTAGTGGGATCCACAGTGCAAGCCTTCAGGTATTTGTTCCCCATTTAACCACTCCCCTAAGGTCACTTTGAAATTCAGAGATAGTTATGGTTGCTTACTTGAAGATGATGACATTATAAAGACATTACAACAAAGTGTAGCAGACAGTACATTTGTTTCAATTCAACCCACAATTGTTATGTTTTCTTGCTGCTTAACATATTCAAAATTACAATGCACTATGTCTTCCCACTGTAGTGAAGGCAACAGAGGGAGTGAGGACAATGTAGTGGCCTACTACCTGTCTGAGTTTGATGTACCGATCGGTCGGGGGTCTGCAGTGGATGAAGCTATTGGCACCATGGATCCGATGGAGGGAAGTCTGAAGGGGAGGATGGGGATGGGTCGCCGGCCAACCAGCTCCCTGCTCATCAACAATGTGATGTCTGGAGGTACAGTAAAGGGTGAACATCACTCTGCCTTTGGATGTGAAAAGTTACCTATACTCTTGTATGCATCCCTGTTTATTAAGGCCTATGTTAATAGGAGCGTTTGTAGTCATTTCCTTCACATTCTCTATCCCTCAGTTAAAAAAAGAGCTGTTAAAGGTCAGAGCAGATGTTTTTATTTGCTCCATGCTAATGTCTCATATGTGCTTCCATTTCACAGCTCTGGATGCACGTATGACAAAGGCCTTATTGACTGGTGAGAAACAACATTCGCTGTTATATAGTTTCAACTATTATCTTTCTGGATGTCACAGGCCGTCCTTGTACAGCTCACTGAGCTTGTCTACTGTATCTGTCTGTCCGTTTCCCAGCCTCCCAAACCTATTCCTATCACATCAGTGAGAATCACACGGCCACATTACAGTCACCTGGCTTTCCTGATTCTCCATACCCTTCAAACACATATGTGTTGTGGAGACTACATGCTAACCGAGGCTACAGGATTAAACTGGAGTTTGACACCTTCAACTTGGAGGCTGACTGTCAGAACGACTTCATCAAGGTGTATGACTCCCTGGTGCCATTGGAGCAGCAGGTCATGGCAGAGTGAGTAGTACAGTACTTTTAGGATACAGTACAGTACTTTTAGGATCAAGAGAAAGTGGAGACAAGAAACACAGTCAACATTTTCCCATTGATATTCCCTTCAGATACTAGCCTCATGACTAATGAGTTCCATCCAAGTGCAACTGTCTGCCTCAGTTAAGTCATGTGTTGATCTCTGTCCAGGAAATGTGGATATTACACTCGCAATGAGCCTCTGTCGTTCATTTCCTCTGGAAACGTCATGCTGCTGACACTGGTAACCAACAAGGAGAAGAACTTCCCTGGCTTCAGAGCCACCTACTCTCAGGTTCCCCTCAATAGCCAAGGTGCAGCTACTATTATGATGATCACGGGGTGTACCATGTTGTGTCCCTAATGGCCATGAGACTCATTATCTGTTACTCTTTCTGTGTAGATTGTGGTGGTCAATTATCAGGACTTAATGGCACCTTCACATCTCCAAACTTTCCCTCCCATTACCCACCTCTGACCAAGTGTGTCTGGGATATTGAGGTAAACCAATGTTCAATTTGTGTTGTGGAGCCTGCTGCTGACCTTTTAGAGTGAGAATATGTTTATTTCTGAAGTTCCACCTACCATTCTATTCTCTTTCAGGTCCCAAAAGGGAAGTCTGTCAAGGTGCAGTTCAACAAGCTGTTGATGTCTGAGCCAGGACAGAACAATAATAATTGTCCTAAGGACTACGTAGAGATCAACAGTGAAAAGTGAGTCATGGGATCTTCTTGGTGTCAGTATATCCGTTAGGAATTTGGAAGAATTTACTATTAATATCAGCAATGACTCTGCAATGTCCCTAATTGATGAACATTGCTGATCTTTGCCTCTTTAACCTTTTGTGTTGCAGGCTATGTGGCAATAAGCCCTACAGCACTGTGGTCACCAGCACAGTCAACAAGATAGTCGTGATATTTAACTCTGACATGTCCTATGTGGATTCAGGTTTCACTGCTGAGTTTGAAGCCTTTGTGCCAACTACTCGTAAGCCAGAAACATTGTTATCAGTACACAGTTGTTTCTTAAACTAACATCTAGAGTGTATACTTTAAAACCTGTTATCAGTACAGATCTGCAGTGAGTACAGATCTATAACTACGTTATAACATGTCTATTCTTCTCAAGTGTTTCCATCTGAGTGTATTTAACTTTTATAACGTCACCTTTGTAAACAGATGCTTGATTTGCCTCTACAAGAGAGACTAGGTTACCTCCAAATGTTTATGATGTAATCTGAGTTGATGTCTTGTCTCTGTACAGAGTGTGAGCCAGATCAAATCAAATGTAGAAATGGTCTTTGTAAAGTCAAGTTCTGGCAGTGTGATGGAGTCAATGACTGTGGGGACAGCACAGACGAGGAAAACTGTGGTAAGTCAACACTATACATCAGTAGAGAGGTCACACAAGATTATATCATCATTGCTACCACTGTGTATTACTGTGTCCTCTCTGTAGGGAGTTGTAAATCAGGTGAGTTTACCTGTCGGAATGGAAGCTGTATCTCCGAGAGACTGAAATGTGATGGCCGTGCTGACTGTGCTGACGGCTCTGATGAATCAAAATGCGCAAAATGTACGTATCCAAATATAAATAGCTGTAGTAGAATACAACTGGCTACCATATAAACATGACCTTTGCCATTTGTGTGACTGACTCCCCATCTCCTTGTATCCAGCTCTAGCCCTGCAATGCTCAGAGTATACTTACAAGTGTAAGAACAACATGTGCATCAGCAAGCTGAACCCAGAGTGCGATGAAGAAGAGGACTGTGATGATGGCTCAGACGAGGCAGACTGTCGTAAGTTTAGATATCTCACACAGCTTCCTCTACATCATCAGACCAACTTTTACCACCCTGACTTCTGAATGTAATTTGGATGACATTTTATTTGACTATTTAAAACAACAGGCAAACAATAAATGTACCAAAATCACAGAGGGTTATGTAGACAAAAAGTCTGACTGGTTTCCATTGTGGTCCTCCTTTATTTACTGATCGTTTTTTCTGTGTGTCTGTGTGCAGAGTGTGGTATACGGCCTTATAGACACTCCCGTATTGTGGGTGGGCAGGCCTCCATTGAAGGGGAGTGGCCCTGGCAGGTTAGCCTTCACATCCGAGGGTCTAGCCATGTGTGTGGAGCCTCAGTTATCAACGACCGCTGGCTCGTCACTGCTGCCCACTGTGTCCAGGATGACGTCAAAGTCAAGTACGTCAAAGTCACGTGCTCACCTTATTGTTCCTACTCTTTCTACGTTTAATTCACACCATTGTACGTTTCCCCAATTGATTAACTGCTCTAAGGACTGTTCCCTGTAACCTCTCCTGTTTACAGTTCAGCTTTCAAAATCTTTGTGGTCTTGAGGATTGAGGACCGTGAACTAAGAGTATGTTTTCTAACAGATATTCTCAACCTCAACAATGGGAAGCATACCTTGGACTTCATGTTCAGAGTCAGACTAACAAGTGGACGCTGAAGAAGAACCTGAAGCAGATCATCCAGCACCCTGGCTACCACGCCCAGACCTATGACAATGACATAGCTCTTATGGAACTGGACAGTCCTGTCACACTCAACCAGAACATCTGGCCAATCTGTCTGCCCACGGCCAGGCATTACTTCCCTGCTGGCAAGCCAGTGTGGATCACTGGCTGGGGGACCACCAGAGAGGGGGGTGAGTTGAATCCGGTGTATAGCTGCAGTAGTTTCCCCCACCTTGTTCTGTAGTAATACACTTGACATTTCCTCATGTTTTAACCTCTGACTACTGTTGATGCTGACTGAGTGTCATTCACTATCCCAGGTTTCGAGGCATCAATGTTGCAGAAGGCAGAGGTCCGTATCATCAATGCCACAGTATGTAACACCCTGATGGAAGGACAGACCACTTCCAACATGTTATGTGCTGGTGTACTGGACGGAGGAGTAGATGCCTGTCAGGTAACCCCGCCAGCAGCTAGATGATCTTTCTTGTTGCATATTTACTTTCCCTCTCTTTAGGTCATCATCATCATCATGCTGTCTTTGCCCTGCTCTTTTTGTCAGGGAGACTCTGGAGGTCCGTTGTCCTCCATGGAGAACAGTGGACGTTTCTTCTTGGCTGGAGTGGTGAGCTGGGGGGACGGCTGTGCCCGCAGGAACAAGCCTGGCGTCTACACCCAAGTCACCAAATACAGGGACTGGATAAAGCAGAAGACCGGAGTGTAGCTGAGAAGACCAGGGTCTAGCTGAGTGGGAAGCCTGGTTGTCAAGCCTGAGCAATACTTAGCCCTCAGAAGATTGGTCTTTGTTCAAGTTCTTAAAATCCCCAGACCTTTGATTGGTATGCATTAAGGTTATTATAGTAAACTAATGCAGAAACTAAAACAAAAATTAATCTTGAAAAAACGATTTAGTAAACTGAAATAAAATAATGAACAAACCTGTTTCAAAAAACTAAATCTATACTGAAACGATTATCTTTGACTCCAAAACTAACTAAAATTAAATAAAAACCATAATGAGTTATGTTCAGTTTTAGTTTTTTTCTAAACTTCTGATTGGGTTTTCAATGGGGATCAAAGGCGGGTGAAGGCTGCAACTGATACCTTACGAATGTATGCACTCAATACCCTAAGTCGCTCTGGATAAGAGCATTTGCTAAATTACTCAAATGTAAATGTAAAAAGTTGTGAAGCGTTATGGGGGTTTTTCAGCTACTGAATCGGGTGTGTAAATGCTTCCAGGAGATGTTTCAAATAGGCCTAGTTTGTGCATCACTATCCCTAGCTATCACTAGCTAACAGGGAAAAAATTGTCTAGGTAGCTAACTTGATTCCTCTTACATGTACTACTACGTTTTTTAAAAAGCACTGGATTGGTGTAAATATGGGGTTTCCTTCTACATGATTATTTTTCACCAGTCTCAGCTCTATTACCTTTAAATCCAAGTCACAATGAGATTGACTTTATAATATAAACCTATCCTATGAGCTGACCCATCAGCTTGTGTATAACTGCCCGTTGTCATGTAAAACTCTTACAGGGAACTATTTCACACTGGGAATTCTTTTACATGACACCTTTCAGTGGTAAGAAGTGACATCCCAAAAACAACACAGATGCTATACAACCTAAATGGCTCATAGCAATACTAAAACTGAAACTAAATCATGTAAAAACTAAATATACACATTTTTAGCAAATTCAAACTAAATAAAAAACTAGCAAATCAGGTCCGAAAACTAACTTAAAATAAAATTAATTTCAAATTTAAAAAAATTAAACGAATAGAAATAAAAAAACTAATTTAAAAACAAAACTATAATAACCTTGGTATGCACACTACAGTATATGACTGGGACTCTACAAGACTCAACAAGGAGTTTTCATTATTTTACACTTATGTTGTAAATGGTGTTTGGTTCTATCCAAAAGTATTACTTTATACAGAATATACCATTCTTACATACATATACATACACTTACTTAAAAATAGACTGGACATTACATTAGCTGTGTTATTATCTTGCTTAAATAAATATTTAGTAAGCATTGGTTGCAGGTTAAAGATGGATTTTTGCACCCAAGTGCATTAAAATTGCCTGCTTTTGTGACCTTGTAGGCATTTTTCCACCCTGGGTTTCATTATTTAGAATTTGCTTTGTTCATGTGTTAGAATCCTTATCCTTACATTGCCTAGGCAATTGTTTGTTTTTCCAAAAGTGATGTGTTATATGAAGTTTTGTGGATTCTTAAAATCTCATATGTCTTTGCATTTTTATATTATGTTTTGTTAATGTAGGTGTTTTCTTTTTAGGATATGTTTTCATTTCCTGTTTATATTTATTTTTTAATTGATCTTCAGACTGCTGTACCTCAGTAAACCTGACAGCTTGTGTACCTGCATTTTTTTAAATATCTTTCGAATATGTAGGGCCCTTTTCTGTCAAAACAGGTGACTGGGTTTCTGAGATACCATACGACTAAAAATGACTGTCCTGGCTACTTAGTTAATCGTTTGATTGAACAGGGAAATGGTAAAGGAAAATATTTCACATATTCAGAGAGCTATACTTTACACATTTTAGATATGAATTAAGGTATTTTGTGATTTTATACTAAACTCAGTTCATTGATTTTTATATTTTCTTCCCGAGACATATTTCAATTTGTAAACAATATGTAAATGTCATAGATCATAGAGAGCTTTTGGTGTGTAATATATTTCTGGTTTATATTATGTCAATATGGTTGGTCGCTTGGTCCTTGTCTAGGTTTATACATTAGTTGAAAGTCCATCTCATTGCTCCTCGTACACATTTTAACAAGTGATGTTAACATTACTATGGCAGTGTTTACACAGGCAGCCCAATTCTGATCTTTTTTCCCCCAGTAATTGGTGTTTAGAAAAGATCTGATTGCGCAAAAAAGGAAGCAAATATCAAAATGGCCTTTTTTAAAGCAGCCTATATACTCTGTTCTATGTATCCATACCATTCTGGTGCTTACAGTATATCATTAATTCGTTGTTGTATGTAAATTAGATATTTTTTTCTTGTGTACAGTTTAGGACATTTTTATTGATCATTTTAAAACGCGTATGTTGTGTGAGTGTCAAGCTGGGCTTGTAATACACAAAGGCCCAGTAACAACACCAAAAAGACTTGTACTCGTGTATTTGTGGAATTTCAGGGTCCTGACAACCTGTGCTTTTACTTGAGTTTGTGATTATTGTAATGTACTTTACAGTAATTTCACCATTCTCTGAAAATTTTAGATTGTGGGAGTGCCAATGTGCCTTATTTCAGTGTAATTCTATGTAAAGCCTAGTTTCATATTAAATTACAATACCCTGTATGATTGGGGAAATGAGTCTGAAGTGAAATGTCTTTTGTTGTGTATTATCTAAAGAACTTGTTTTAATTTCGTGCATCGAATGCAACCAGAATCGAGGAAATTGGAAGTAGTCACGGTAGACTTAGCGGACGGGACGGAAACCGTATTGGTACGTCGTTGTTATGATTCCCCTCTGAGTCTTTTATCCGATGTCCAGTGTGCTCTATTTTCTGGTAAACTAGGTAATTGTGTCTTTGTTAGCTAAACGAGTTATCTATTGGTTAAGCTCATATTGCTAACTAGATAATCATATCCAAAGTGCGCAGAATATTTAATTGAATCGTATTTTTCCTGGTTTAGTTATCTTGCTTTGGGTAGCTGGCTAGCATAATTTAGCTAGTAGCTCACGTTGACATGTGTTTTTGGTTTGTATTTCATCCTTGACATGATAACGTTAGCCAGCCAACAAGATCGATAATGTTTTCTGTAGAAATGCAGAAAAACCGTTCTATTTTACGTGAGCTAGCTAGCTAACAAGGCCAAGCGACTCGTGATTTTAGTTAGATAGCGAACGTTACTGTAGCTACCAATGCAATTCATTTTTTCCTTCAGATTGTGAAGGAAGATCAGAATGGATGCACTTGATCACATGCTGACCGACCCCCTAGATTCGGGGGAGGGCAGTGATGGGCGCATCACTGAAGAGTGCATGTTGGGAAACTGTCAAGTGAGTCTTCCAGAAGACCTGCTTGAGGATGTGAGTAGCTAATAATAGCATACTGCAGTGATTTCTGTGTTAACTTTATCATATGCTGGTTATCCATTGTGTACACTGCATAGACAGTATATATAAAGGTGTACTGTATGTCGATTGTTGCATTTACAGTTCTGTTTATATATATTTTTTGTTTTTGTTGGGCAAACAGCCTGAAATATTCTTCTCTGTGCTGAGTGAAAGCACCTGGTCTGAAGTACTGACAGATGACCAGAGGCAGCATCTCCGTCAACTGTTACCACACTTTCAAGAAGACAACACTTGTGAGCAGGACAGCACCATCAGCAAACTCTTCAACAAACAGAACTTCTGCTTCGGAAACCCCTTGCACCTTGCACAGAAACTGTTCCAAGGTAACATTCCGCCTCTCTCAAACGGCTTGATTTTGAGTGAGTTTTTGGACTGTTTACGGCATATCAGTGATATCATGTACCACTGTGCTCTCCCCAGATGGCCACTTCAATCCAGAAGTGGTTAAGTACAGACAACTGTGTGCCAAGTCCCAGAAGAAACGCCAGCTGAACTCGTTGCAGCAGTACTACCACAAACTCCTTAAACAGATCCTGGTCTCTAGAAAGGTATGTGTAACAGTATTGCTTCCGTCCCTCTCCTCGCCCCTACCTGGGCTTGAACCAGGGACTCTCTGCACACTTCAACTACAGTCACCCACGAAGCATCGTTACCCATCGCGCCACAAAAGCCGCGGCCCTTGCAGAGCAAGGGGAACAACTACTTCAAGGTCTCAGAGCGAGTGACGTCACCGATTGAAACGCTATTAGCGCGTACCACCGCTGACTAGCTAGCCATTTCACATCGGTTACATATGCATATATCTTCAAGCACAAGGTGAAAAGCCTTCCTCAGTATGTTCACCTATATCATTTCTTTGTGTTTAGGAACTGCTAGAGTTGGCTGTCCGCAGTGGCCCTGACATTGCGGTGAACAGAAAGTATCCCACCCAGACACATGGTGAGGTGCAGGAACAGAGGGTCAGAGGAAGAGTGTGCCGGATACTGAGGGAAGTTAAAACTGAGTGTGGAGACAGCAATGCCTCATCTGACGATGATGGTGAGTCTGCTTTCAACAGCCTAGAATGTTGAAATGTAATTGCATTTAGCAGCATTGAATAAGTGTCAGAGTTCCTCTTTCAATGTTTTCTCGATGTCACATACTTGTCCTTTGTGTTGTATTTGCAGATACAGCCTCTTGGCTGCCAACACCTCAATCTCCTTCCTCTCCAACGCCCACAGTCTCTGTCAGGGTTTTGCCCAGTCTCTCCACCCAGGACATGAAGACCACCGGTCAGTTACAGTAGATCTATACAGTTACTGTAAATGATTGGGGGAAAACATTTATGGTTACATATCGCAATATTGTTTTGGATGATATTAAATCGATACTTTGACTTCCAAGTATCGATTTTGCTAGATAGCACTATCTTGCGCTAGTCAGCTAGCTGTAACTGTGCCAAAACTCCGGTATTTTTCGTCCTATAGCTTTTTCTCCATCTTTCTAAAATAGTGAGCCAACATGTTTTCAGCACTTGTATTTCCATGACTGATCAAAACTCTCTGCCTCGCTGCAGCAGACTATACAGTGAACAATATGTTTTGAACATCGAATCGCAATACATATCGTATCGGCACCTAAGTATCGCGATAACATTGTATCGTGAGGTCCCTGGCAATCCCCAGCCCTACTGCTGTAATGTACATAAAGACTCTGCAGATGTAGTGATTGAAGATATGTGGTGCCTGCTTACACAGATAAGCAAGAACTGGGAGAGAAGGACATGAGAGCCATGCTACGGAGACATAGAGAGAAGAGGAGACGACAACCGGTTAGTTTCTTCTTTGCTTCTCCATTCACAAAAACAGCAGAGAATTCTGCTATCCATAAAATCAAGGTGTGAATGGAAATTGGGGACACTGTTTATCTACCTAATATCATTTTGTACAACATTTCCTTGTATCCTAATCCTAGTCATTCTTATTTGCACAGGATCATCCAGACTTGATGACTTCTGACATCCGCCTGGGTGACATGATGTCTAGAGTGAACATAGGTCGTAAAGGCTCCATGATGAGTGAGTACAAATCAAGTCTATAACCAAAACACCAAACGCATAATCATAAAGACAAATGAATCATGCTCTACTTGGCCAAAAGTATGTGGACAATTGCTCGTCAAACATCTCATTCCAAAATCATGGGCATTAATGGAGTTGGTCCCCCCTTTTGCTGCAAAACAGCCTCCACCCTTCTGGGAAGGCGTTCCGCTTGACGTTGGAACATTGCTGCGGGACTTGCTTCCATTCAGCCACAGGAGCATTTAGTGAGGTCGGGCACTGATGTTGGGCGATTAGATCTGGCTCGCAGTCGGTGTTTCAATTCATCCCAAAGTTGTTAGATGGATTTGAGGTCAGGGCTCTGTGCAGGACTGTCAAGTTCTTCCACACCGATATTGAAAAACTATTTTTGTATGGACCTCTCTTTGTGCATGGGGGCATTGTCATGCTGAAAGAGGAAAGGGCCTTCCCCAAACTGTTGACACAAATTTGGAAGCACAGAATCGTCTAGAATCATTGTATGCTGTAACGTTAAGATTTTCCAGAATTTCCACTGCTCCAGAGTCCACTGGCGGCAAGCTTTACACCTTTCCAGCCGACTTTTACGGCTGCTCAGCCATGGAAACCCGTTTCATGAAGCTCCCGATGAACAGTTATTTTGCTGATGTTTCTTCCAGAGGCAGTTTGGAACTCGGTAGTGAGTGTTGCAACTGAGGACAGACAGTTTTTGTGCGCTATGCCCTTCAGCACTCGGCGGTCCCACTCTGTAAGCTTGTGTGGCCTACCACTTTGCGGCTGAGCTGTTGTTGCTCCTAGATGTTTTCACTTCACAATAACAGCACTTACAGTTGACCTGGGCAGCTCTAGCAGGGCAGACATTTGATGAACTGACTTGTTGGAAAGGTGACATCCTATGGCGGTGCCACGTTGAAAGTCACGTAAATCTTCAATACAGGCCATTCTACTGCTAAATGTTTGTCTATGGCTGTGTGCGCAATATTTTACACCTGTCAGCAACAGGTGTGGCTGAAATAGCCGAATACACTAATTTCAAAGGGTGTCCACATACTTTTGGTTAGTAGTGTATGTAGCTAGATTCAATTAGATCCTCTGAATGATGTAAGGCAAAACTAGTCTAGAAACATTCTTAACTAGTATCTTCTATGATCTAGCACTGTTTGACCTGGCTCTGCCCAAGAGGAAGATGAGGGAGGAGAGGAGAAAGAAGAAGATGAGGACAATTAAAGTGGAGTCTGAGGATCCCTGTGAGGCTCTGATGCCTTCAGAAGCCCCAGCTCCATCAGTTAACATCACAGCTACTCTGCCTGAGACCCCAGTCACTCCACTGCCCAGTGTCAAGGAAGAGTGAGTCGATTTGATTCATTAGAAATATAGTTTACATGTTGTCAACAATCTAAGCCAACACAATCTGTTTTGCCACATAGTTAAGCATGTGTAGGTTTTGTTGCTATACAACCAACCCCTCTAGGGTTAGCAGAAACCCAGCCTAAACAGCAAGCAATGTAGATGTAGAAGCACGGTGGCTAGGAAAAACTCCCTAGAAAGGCAGGAACCTAGGAAGAAACCTAGAGAGGAACCAGGGGTGGCCAGTCCTCTTCTGGCTGTGCCGGGTGGAGATTATAACAGAACATGGCCAAGATGTTCAAACGTTCATAGATAACCAGCAGGGTCAAATAATAATAATAACAGTGGTTGTAGAGGGTGAAACAGGTCAGCACCTCAAATGTCAGTTGACTTTTCATAGCCGAGCATTCAGAGTTAGAGACAGCGGGTGTGGTAGAGAGAGAGAGTCGAAAACAGCAGGTCCGGGACAAGGTAGCACGTCCTGTGAACAGGTCAGGGTTCCATAGCCACAGGCAGAACAGTTTAAACTGGAGCAGCAGCACGACCAGGTGGACAGGGGACAGCAAGAAGTCATCAGGCCAGGTAGTCCTGAGGCATGGTCCCAGGGCTCAGGTCCTCAGGGAGGGGAGGAAGAGAATTAGAGGGAGCATACTATTTTGTTTTTAGAGGGAGGATCAGCTTAATATTGCGGAAAGAATATTGCTTCCAATGTAATTGTCTGCATCATTTCCAATCCCCCATATTTTTTTGGTAAATATATATATCCATACACGCATGCATACATATACACATATATACATACACATACCTATATAGACATACATACTTTTTTAAAGAATATACCTTTATTAGAGGGAGCATACTTAAATTCACACAAGACACCGGATAAAACAGGAGAAATACTCCAGATACAACAAATGAATGTTTCTTATGAGGACAAGAAATATCAACAGCCATACCATTCATTACCAGATTCAGCCGAGGTATAGAACATAGGGAATGATTTGAAACAAATACAATGCTCTTAGTTTTAAAGATGTTCAGGACCAATTTAGTACTGGTCACCCATTCCAAACAGACTGCAACTATTTAAGGGTTTAGCTGTGGTTGCTGATGTGTACAGTGCATTCGGAAAGTATTCAGACCCCTTGACTTTTTCCTCATTTTGTTACGTTACAACCTTCTACTAAAATTGACAAAATGTTTTTTTTCCCTAATCAATCTACACGCAATACCCCATAATGACAAAGCAAAACTGGTTTTTAGAATTTTTTTGCAAATGTATTACTTTGTTGAAGCACCTTTTGACAGCATTACAGCCTTGGGTTTTCTTGAGTATGATGCTACAAGCTTGACACACCTGTATTTGGGGAGTTTCTCCCATTCTTATCTGCAGATCCTCTCGAGCTCTGTCAGGTTGGATGGGGAGCGTCACTGCACAGCTATTTTCAGGTCTCCAGAGATGTTCGATCGGTTCAAGTCCAGGCTCTGGCTGGGTGAATCAAGGACATTCAGAGACTTGTCCCGAAGCCACTTCTGTGTTATGTTGCCTGGGTTCTTAGGGTCATTGTCCTGTTGGAATGTGAACCTTTGCCCCAGTCTGAGGTCCTGAGCGCTCTGGAACAGGTTTTCATCAAGGATCTCTCTGTACTTTGCTCTGTTCATCTTTCCCTCGATCCCGACTAGTCTCCCAGTCCCTGCGGCTGAAAAACATCTCCACAGCATGATGCTGCCACCACCATGCTTCAATGTAGGTACGGTACCTGGTTTCCTCTAGATGTGATGCTTGGCATTCAGGCCAAAGAGTTTAATCTTGGTTTCATCAGACCAGAGAATCTTGTTTCTCATGGTCTGAGAGTCCTTTAGGTGCCTTTTGGCAAACTCCAAGTGGGCTGTCATGTGCCGCTTTACCATAAAAGCATGATTGGTGGAGAGCTTCATAGATGGTTGTCCTTCTGGAAGGTTCTCCCATCACCACAGAATAACTCTGGAGCTCTGTCAGAGTGACCATTGGGTTCTTGGTCACCTCCCTGACCAAGGCCCTTCTCCCCCGATTGCTCAGTTTGTCCGGTCAGCCAGCTCTAGGAAGAGTCTTGGTGGTTCCAAATTTCTGCCATTTAAGAATGATGGAGGCCACGGCCTCCCGAGTGGCATAGTGGTCTACGGCACTGCATAGCAGTGCTAGCTGTGCCACCAGAGATTCTGGGTTTGAGTCCAGGCTCTGTCGCCCCCGGCCGCATCCGGGGACCCATGGGTCGGCGCACAATTGGCCCAGCGCCATCTGGGTTTGTGGAGGGTTTGGCTGGCAGGAATGTCCTTGTCCCATCGTGCACTAGCATTGTGTCACCAGGTGCACAATGTTTCCTCCGACACATTGGTGTGGCTGACTTCCGGGTTAAGTGGGCATTGTGTCAAGTAATAGTGCGGCTTGGTTAGGTTGTGTTTCGGAGGAGGCAGGGCTCTCGACCTTCGCCTCTCCCGAGTCCGTATGAGAGTTGCAGCGATGAGACAAGACTGTAACTACCAATTAGATACCACAAAATTGGGGGGAGAAAAGGGGTAAAAATATGAAGGCTACTGTGTTCTTGGGGACCTTCAATGCTGCAGAAATGTTTTGCTACCCTTCCCCAGATCTGTGCCTCAACACAATCTTGTCTCTGAGCTCTGTGGACAATTCCTTCGCCCTCAAGGCTTGCTTTTTGCTCTGACATGCACTGTCAACTGTGTGTGCTTTTCCAAATCATGTCCAATCAGTTGAATTTATCACAGATGGACTCCAATCAAGTTGTAGAGACATCTCAAGGATTGTCAATGGAAACAGGATGCACCTGAGCTCAATTTCGAGTCTCATAGCAAAGGGTCCGAATACTTGTGTAAATAAGGTATTTTGCAAACATTTCTAAAAACTTGTTTTTGCTTTGTCATTATGGGGTATTGTGTGTCGTTGTATTGGTGAAAAAATGTATTTAATCAACCATCAGTCATTTATGTCAGTGCCGTGTTGAGGGCCCTTCTCTATAATCATACTGAAAATCTGTTGTTAATTTGTTACCAGAGAAGTAGCATTGTATTTGCTCTAACACTCCCAATGAATTTCACTCCGCATCTCGCTTCCCAAACCGATATTCCTACTGCATTAGTGACATTGGAAGCAGAGAAGGCATCTGACCTTCCTGAACTTGGTACTTACGTAATTCGGTTTTAGTGCATACAGTTGAAGTCGAAGTTTACATACACTTAGGTTGGAGTCATTAAAACTCATTTTTCAACCACTCCACAAATTTCTTGTTAACACACTGTAGTTTCAAATCAAATCAAATCAAATTTTATTTGTCACATACACATGGTTAGCAGATGTTAATGCGAGTGTAGCGAAATGCTTGTGCTTCTAGTTCCGACAATGCAGTGATAACCAACAAGTAATCTAACTAACAATTCCAAAAAAAACTACTGTCTTATACACAGTGTAAGGGGATAAGGAACATGTACATAAGGATATATGAATGAGTGATGGTACAGAGCAGCATACAGTAGATGGTATCGAGTACAGTATATACATATGAGATGAGTGTGTAGACAAAGTAAACAAAGTGGCATAGTTAAAGTGGCTAGTGATACATGTGTTACATAAGGATGCAGTCGATGTTGTAGAGTACAGTATATACATATGCATATGAGATGAATAATGTAGGGTAAGTAACATTATATAAGGTAGCATTGTTTAAAGTGGCTAGTGATATATTTACATCATTTCCATCAATTCCCATTATTAAAATGGCTGGAGTTGGGTCAGTGTCAATGACAGTGTGTTGGCAGCAGCCACTCAATGTTAGTGGTGGCTATTTAACAGTCTGATGGCCTTGAGATAGAAGCTGTTTTTCAGTCTCTCGGTCCCAGCTTTGATGCACCTGTACTGACCTCGCCTTCTGGATGATAGCGGGGTGAACAGGCAGTGGTTCGGGTGGTTGATGTCCTTGATGATCTTTATGGCCTTCCTGTAACAACGGGTGGTGTAGGTGTCCTGGAGGGCAGGTAGTTTGCCCCGGTGATGCGTTGTGCAGTCCTCACTACCCTCTGGAGTGCCTTACGGTTGAGGGCGGAGCAGTTGCCGTACCAGGCGGTGATACAGCCCGCCAGGATGCTCTCGATTGTGCATCTGTAGAAGTTTGTGAGTGCTTTTGGTGACAAGCCGAATTTTTCAGCCTCCTGAGGTTGAATAGGCGCTGCTGCGCCTTCTTCACGACGCTGTCAGTGTGAGTGGACCAATTCAGTTTGTCTGTGATGTGTATGCCGAGGAACTTAAAACTAGCTACCCTCTCTACTACTGTTCCATCGATGTGGATAGGGGGGTGTTCCCTCTGCTGTTTCCTGAAGTCCACAATCATCTCCTTAGTTTTGTTGACGTTGAGTGTGAGGTTATTTTCCTGACACCACACTCCAAGGGCCCTCACCTCCTCCCTGTAGGCAGTCTCGTCGTTGTTGGTAATCAAGCCTACCACTGTTGTGTCGTCCGCAAACTTGATGATTGAGTTGGAGGCGTGCGTGGCCACGCAGTCGTGGGTGAACAGGGAGTACAGGAGAGGGCTCAGAACGCACCCTTGTGGGGCCCCCGTGTTGAGGATCAGCGGGGAGGAGATGTTGTTGCCTACCCTCACCACCTGGGGGCGGCCCGTCAGGAAGTCCAGTACCCAGTTGCACAGGGCGGGGTCGAGACCCAGGGTCTCGAGCTTGATGACGAGCTTGGAGGGTACTATGGTGTTGAATGCCGAGCTGTAGTCGATGAACAGCATTCTCACATAGGTATTCCTCTTGTCCAGGTGGGTTAGGGCAGTGTGCAGTGTGGTTGAGATTGCATCGTCTGTGGACCTATTTGGGCGGTAAGCAAATTGGAGTGGGTCTAGGGTGTCAGGTAGGGTGGAGGTGATATGGTCCTTGACTAGTCTCTCAAAGCACTTCATGATGACAGAAGTGAGTGCTACAGGGCGGTAGTCGGTTAGGGCGGTAGTCGGTTAGGACATCTATTTTGTGCATGACACAAGACATTTCTCCAACAATTGTTTACATACAGATTATTTCACCTATAATTCACTGTATCACAATTCCAGTGGGTCAGAGGTTTACATACACTAAGTTGACTGTGCCTTTAAACAGCTTGGAAAATTCCAGAAAGTGATGTCATGGCTGTAGAAGCTCCTGATAGGCTAATTGACATCATTTGAGTCAATTGGAGGTGTACCTGTGGATGTATTTCAAGGCCTACCTTCAAACTCAGTGCCTCTTTGCTTGATATCATGGGAAAATCAAAAGAAATCAGCCAAGACCTCAGAAAAAATATTGTAGACCTCCACAAGTCTGGTTCATCCTTGGGAGCAATTTCCAAATGCCTGAAGGTACCACGTTAATCTGTACAAACAATAGTATGCACGTATAAACACCATGGGACCAGCTGTCATACCACTCAGGAAGGAGACGCGTTCTGTCTCCTAGAGATTAATGTACTTTGGTGCGAAAAGTGCAAATCAATCCCAGAACAACAGCAAATGGCCTTGTGAAGATGCTGGAGGAAACAGGTACAAAAGTATCTATATCCACAGTACAATTTGTCCTAGATCGACATAACCTGAAAGGCCGCTCAGCAAGGAAGAAGCCACTGCTCCAAAACCGCCATAAAAAAGCCAGACTACGGTTTGCAACTGCACATGGAGACAAAGATCGTACTTTTTGGAGAAATGTCCTCTGGTCTGATGAAACAAGAATCAAACTGTTTGGCCATAATGACCATCGTTCTGTTTGGAGGGAAAAGGGGGAGGCTTGCAAGCCAAAGAACACCATCCCAACCATGAAGCACGGGGGTGGCAGCATCATGTTGTGGGGGTGCTTTGCTGCAGGAGGGACTGGTGCACTTCACAAAATAGATGGCATCATGAAAAAGTTAAATTACGTGGATATATTGAAGCATCGTCTCAAGACATCTGGAAGTTAAAGCTTGGTCGCAAATGGGTCTTCCAAATGGACAATGACCCCAAGCATACTTCCAAAGTTGTGGCAAAATGGCTTAAGGACAACAAAGTCCAGATATTGAAGTGGCCATAACAAAGCCCTGATCTCAACCCTATAGATAATTTGTGGGCAGAACTGAAAAAGTGTGTGTGAGCAAGGAGGCCTACAAACCTGACTCAGTTACACCAGCTCTGTCAGGAGGAGCGGGCCAAAATACACCCAACTTATTGTGGGAAGCTTGTGGAAGGCTACCCAAAACGTTTGACCCGAGTCAATTTTAAGGCAATGCTGCCAAATGCTAATTCAGTGCATGTGAACATCTGACCCACTGGGAATGTGATGAAAGAAATAAAAGCTGAAATAAGTGATTCTCTCTACTATTATTCTGACATTTCACATTATTAAAATAAAGTGGTGATTCTAACTGACCTAAGACAGGGACTTTTTACTAGGATGAAATGTCAGGAATTGTGAAAAACTGAGTTTGAATGTATTTGGCTAAGGTGTAACTTCCGACTTCAACTGTAAATTCTGAATTTACAGTAAATCAGCCAGTCAGATGTGTAGCCAGACTTATTAGCCACTCCCTTTGCCCCATCTCTTTCAGCTTCAGCCATAGTTTTTCAATTCCTCATCAATCCATGGAGCCTTAACAGTTCTAACAGTCAGTTTCTTAATAGTTGCATGTTTATCAATAATAGGAAGAAGTTTCATAAATTAATCAAGTGCAGCGTATGGATGCTCCTTTTCACATCAGACCAACAAATATTTTTTAACATCATCCACATAAGAGTCACAGCAAAAATGTGTATGATCTCTTATACACTATTTTAGGCCCAGCTGTCGGAACTTTGTCTTTCCTGGATATGGCCACTATATCGTGATCACTGCATCCAATGTGTACGGATACAGGTTTAGAACAAAGTTTTACTGTACTAGTAAACATGTGATCGACACATGTGGATGATCTTGTTCCTGTGGTGTTTGTAAACACCCTTGTAGGTTGATTAACAACCCAAGCCAGATATTTACACTGGTAACATTGTGAAGTCTTATGTTCTCATCCCACAAAGATGGCACTTTAACCTGACATGTTAGTAATGAAATATCGCATGCTACAGTAGAGTAGGGTAGAGCTCAGCAGAGTAGGGTAGAGCTCAGCAGAGTAGGGTAGAGCTCAGCAGAGTAGGGTAGAGCTCAGCAGAGTAGGGTAGAGCTCAGCAGAGTAGGGTAGAGCTCAGCAGAGTAGGGTAGAGCTCAGCAGAGTAGGGTAGAGCTCAGCAGAGTAGGGTAGAGCTCAGCAGAGTAGGGTAGAGCTCAGCAGAGTAGGGTAGAGCTCAGCAGAGGGGTAGAGCTCAGTAGGGTAGAGTACAGTAGAGTAGAGTGGCTAGGAGTTTTTCTACATCTGTATTGCTTGCTGATTGGGATTGTAGGCTGGGTTTCTGTATAAAACTTTGACATCGGCTGATGTAAAAAAGGGCTCAATAAATACATTTGATTGATTGATGCTGTTGTATGAACAGAGATGTTCTAACATGACATTCAATGAGTGAAGCAAAATGACAGCTTGACTGATATTCTTGTGCTCCGGACATTTAGATGCTATCATGAATTCAGTTGCACACCGTACTTTTCTCTCTGCAGACCGATGGAGGAGGTGCAGAACAGCCCTGTCATGGTGGAGGAGATCGCAGTGAGCTTCTTCAACCTGCTGGAGAACATCCTAAAACTAGACGGCCTCGCCAGCACCACCATGGTATTCAATCAGTTATACCATCACAAGTATATTGCTAGTAGGTTTGGCGACATGGTATGTGATCAGTAAGAAGCTTTGCACAAGCGAGGCAGAAAGGCTCATAGGATCAGGAGCCTATTTCCTGTTTCTGTAGCATGAGGCAGCTTGATGTACAAGCACACCCCCTGGACAGGACGCTAGTCTATCACAGGGCCTTTCTACCCCCTATCTCCTTATTTCCGAGTGCCAAGCAGAGTTGCATCAGGTCCCATTTTTAGTGTCTTTGGTATGACTTAGGGCAGACACTAACCACAAGACCACTGAGTTGTTATGTGATGAGCTGAACTGTTACTTTGAATTGTAACTGTTGTAACACTTTAAGAGTATATAATGAATCATGTATGTCCTGTTAGTTGGAGGAGAAGGTCCAACAGTGGCAGACATCTCCAGCTAGTTCCCTGAACCCCTGGTTCTCCTCGGCCTCCTGCTGGTCAGAGATGGTGCTGCCGGCCCTGCACTTCCTGGCTGGGGAGACTAAAGGTGACCAGGCAGACATCCTCTTCTCTGCATCGTTAAAGCAGTAATATCATCAACCTCTCATCTTTCTTTTCTCTCTCTCTTCTTCGCTCATTGTCTTCCTCTCTCTCACTCAGTCGGTATGTTGGTTCTTCCCAGTGGCTTCACTCCCTATGTGGCGTTCAGAGAAAACTCACAGCGATGGAAATGGATTGGTAAGATCTCCTTTTTGTCAGTCAGATGACCTGTCCAAATTCTGTCACATTGCACGTTCAAATATTTATAGTTTGAGACATAGAGGTTTGTCTCGATCTCGTGTCTCAAAGGTCCCAGTCAGGATGGAGAGAAGGATTTGAGTGCTCTGTGTCAGCTGTGGGTCGACTCCAAGGACTTGGTTGTGGTCAAGGTATTGCAAGTACACATTTCCACATCTCACTACTCTGTCAGTATGGTTGTTTTCTGTTCCCTCTAATACACTTGAATAAAAAAAACAATGTCCTCTACAGACAGAATGTGAAGAACTAACAGAGATGACTTCTCCCACCCCTAGAGTGTAAGTTTCCACTTTACTCATTTCACAAATGCTCTTACTCTGAATGACTTGGGTAGTGTATGTGTTTATTGCCATAGTGGGATTTAGATTTGATTGAATTACTGTTTGCTGTTCTCTCTGTAACTAAGCAGTTGGACTGACTTCGTGGTGCGGCCCAGCACAGGAGACGAGAGGCATGTTTTCCAAGTGCAGGTCCATGTCACGTCTCTACCTTTTTAGTCTAGGGTTTGTTCTGTATTGAGTATTATTTACAACGATCACACAGTGTTCTCTGTAATCATTATGCGTCCATATTCTTGTTTTGATCATCAGGAGCAGCAGCGGTATGACCAGCCACACAAAGCCTTCACCTTCAGAATGCATGGCTTTGAGTCTGTGGTGGGGCCTGTTAAGGGGGTCTTTGACAAGGAGATGTCTCTCAACAAAGCCAGAGAACACACTCTGCTGCGCTCCGACCGCCCAGCTTATGTCACAATCCTCTCCTTGGGTAAGACATGTATACACCTGCCATCAGTATGTGGTGTTGTTGCAGTAGCCACAGGTTAGATTGGACTATTCTGCTGCTCCTCTCCCTCAGTGCGGGACGCAGCAGCCCGGCTGCCCAACGGAGAGGGGACCAGAGCTGAGATCTGTGAGCTGCTCAAGGACTCTCAATTCCTGGCACCAGATGTCACCAGTGCTCAGGTTAGATCCTCACGGCGACTGGGTTATTGTTATCGGTCTGTCCTTGTTTGTCTGTGACTGAGCACTGCACCTCATGTAATGTTTCCTGCAGGTGAACACGGTTGTGAGTGGGGCTCTGGACAGGCTGCACTATGAGAAGGACCCCTGTGTGAAGTATGACATCGGCCGCAAGCTGTGGATCTACCTGCACCGTGACCGCGGTCAGGAGGAGTTTGGTGAGCAGCACTTTCTACCAATGGAAAGTGATAAGATCTGAATGTGGTTGACATTGCTTTCCTCAGTAGCCCACAGGCACATTGTTACGACTAATAATTCTGTCCTCATCTAGAGAGGATTCACCAGGCTCAAGCTGCTGCTGCCAAGGCCAGAAAGGCTCTGCAGCAGAAACCTAAACCTGCGTCTAAGCCTGTGAGTCCCACTGCCTCTACTCTGCTGTATTTGCTGTACCTCTGACAAATTGAGGTTTTATACCCTCTCAGCTCATGTACATTGACATACCCTCTCAGCTTATGTACACTGACATACCCTCTCAGCTCATGTACACTGACATACCCTCTCAGCTCATGTACACTGACATACCCTCTCAGCTCATGTACACTGACATACCCTCTCAGCTCATGTACACTGACATACCCTCTCAGCTCATGTACACTGACATACCCTCTCAGCTCATGTACACTGACATACCCTCTCAGCTCATGTACACTGACATACCCTCTCAGCTCATGTACACTGACATACCCTCTCAGCTCATGTACACTGACATACCCTCTCAGCTCATGTACACTGACATACCCTCTCAGCTCATGTACACTGACATACCCTCTCAGCTCATGTACACTGACATACCCTCTCAGCTCATGTACACTGACATACCCTCTCAGCTTGTATGTAGACTGGAGAATGTGCAACTTTGTCTTGCTAAAACACTTGTCATTCCTGTCTAGAATCCTGATGATAGGCTGATACTATGGAATGAGCTCTGTTGTTGTCTAACATACAGTTGCGACAAAATATATTGGCACCCTTGCACTGTTCTTAAATAATTCCCTATTTCTTCACAAATATACTGAACAAAAATATAAACGCAACATGTAAAGTGTTGGTCCCATGTTTCATGACCTGAAATCAAATATCCCGGAATAATTCCATACACACAAATTTGGGCACAAATTCACGGGCATAAATTTGCAGTGGTGTAAAGTACTTAAGTAAAAAGTACTACCTAGGAGTTTTTTCGGTATCTGTACCTTACTATTTATATTTTTGACAACTTTTACTTCACTACATTCCTAAAGAAAATCATGTCCATTTTACTCCATACATTTTACCCGACTGGGGTTCCTAAGTGGCACAGCGGTCTAAGGCACTGCATCTCAGGGCTAGAGGCGTCACTACAGACACCCTGGTTCGAACCAGGCTGTATCACAAGCAGCCGTGATTAGGAGTCCCACAGGGCGGCGTGCAATTGACCCAGCGTTCTCTTGGTTTGGCTGGTGTAGGCCGTCATTGTAAATAAGAATTTGTTCTTAATTGACTTGCCTAGTTAAATAAAGGTACATATTATATATAAAAACAAAAACATGATGCATGTTTTGGAATATTTTTATTCTGTACAAGCTTCCTTCTTTTAACTCTGTCATTTAGGTTAGTATAGTGGAACAACTACAATGTTGTTGATCCATCCTCAGTTTTCTCCTATCACTGTTTTAAATTCACCATTGGCCTCATGGTGTAATCCCTGAGCGGTTTCCTTCCTCTCCGGCAACTGAGTTAGGAAGGACACTTGTAGCTTTGTAGTGACTGGGTGTATTGATACACCATCCAAAGTGTAATTAATAACTTCACCATGCTGAAAGGAATATTCAATGTCTGTGTTTTTAAATGTTTTACCCATCTAGCAATAGGTGCCCTTCTTTGCGAGACATTGGAAAACCTCCCTCGTTTTTGTTGCTGAATCTGTGTTTGAAATGCACTGCTCGACTGAGGGACCTTTCAGATAATTGTATGGCAAATCAAATCAAATTTTATTGGTCACGTACATGCTTCGCAGATGTTGTTGCGGGTGAAGCGAAATGCTTGTGTTTCTAGCTCCAACAGTGCAGTAATATCTAACAATTCACAACAATACACACACATCTAAAAGTAAAATCATAGAATTAAGGAATATATAAATATTAGGATGAGCAATGTCAGTGGCATAGACTAAAATACAGTAGATATATACACATATGAGATGAATAAAGCAAAGCTATGTAAACATTATTATACACGTGTGGGGTACAGAGATGAGGTAGTCATTAAAAAAATCATGTTAAATACTTATTGCACACAGAGTGAGTCGATCCTATTTAAATGTGTACTCCTGAAGAAGGAAAGGGGTGTGAATACTTTCTGAAGGCACTGTAGACATGGACAGTATATGAATAGAAAAGGTGTGTACAGAAGAATTTATATAGGATGAGCCTTCACTAGAATAAAGTATGTGGAACGGTGTGAAAATATTATTGAAGTGACCAGTGTTTAATGACTATGTACATAGGGCAGCACTTTCTAAGGCGCAGGGTAGAGTACCGGGTGGTATCCGGCTAGTAACAGTCACTAAGTTCAGGGAAGTGTACTGCTCAGAGGCCGGTTATTAATGGCTATTTAACATTCTGATTGGCTCGAGATAGAAGCTGTTTTTATATTTGCAACGGTGCCAATATACCGTAATTGCTGGACTATTAAGCGCACCTGAATATAAACCGCACCCACTGAATTATTAAAAAAGATGTATTTTGTACATAAATAAGCCGCACATGTCTATAAGCCGCAGGTGCCTACCGGTACATTGAAACAAATGAATTTTACACAGCCTTTAAACGAAACACGGCTTGTAACAAAAATTAAACAGTGGCCTACCAAGAAAGTCATTGGTCACTATCTTCCTCCTCCTGTGCACTGAAACCACTGAAGCCATCTCCTTCGGTGTCAGAGTTGAATAGCCTCAGAATCGCTTCATCCGATGTTGGATCGTTTTCATTGTCGCTCTCGTCACTTTCATCCGGAGGCAAATACCCCGCTGAGCTCATGCTGCCCCTTCAACACGCAGCAGTCCAGCCTTTCGAAACCCGTTGATGATAGTGGATTTTTTGACAATGCTCCACGCTGTCAGGACCCACTGGCAGACTTGACCATAAGATGCTCTTCGCCTGCGGCCCGTTTTAGTGAAGGATTTCTCCCCACTTGTCATCCAAGCCTCCCACTGAACAAGGAGCGCCACCTTAAATGCACGATTTACACCGATGTCGAGTGGCTGCAAATACTTTGGGCCATCTGCTTTTCTTCCGTCTGAAAGCTGTTGTTGTCTTTTTACACTGAGTCAGTTCCTCACGCTGCTTTCCAACGTCTTATCATCGACTCTTTAAGGCCAAGCTCCCATGCAGCAGCTCTATTTCCTTTTCCAACAGCCAGATCGATCGCCTTCAACTTGAAAGCTGCATTATATGCATTTCTCCGTGTCTTTGCCATGATGAGGGTGACAAAATTACTACCGTAATCAGAATGATGGGAAGTTTGAGCGCGCTCGATTTACGTCACATTATGTGACGGTGCTCAGTTTTTTGGCGGCATGAATCTTGTGAAAGCGGGAAAAATCCATAAATTAGCCGCGTCATTGTATAAACCGCGAGGTTCAAAACGTGGGAATAAAGTAGCGGCTTATAGTCCGGAAATTACGGGTAACTGGCTGTAACTGTATGTCATGGTGGTGGTATGTGTTGATGGTGACTATGCACCCTGTGTGTTATAGAAGTCTGGAAGTAAGGAGGGGGGTGGTAAGACCCCTGGAGGCCTGGAAGCAAGTGATGTGGGGGGTCCCATGTCCCCAACTCCAACCACCCCCACTACCAGCACGCCTGGAACCCCCAAATCACCCCTCGCCCCTGTAGCCACAACCCCCACCAAAGCTGGGATCCCAGATTCAGTCAAGACCAGTCCTGGGTCAGTATAACTCAGATACCATGGATGAACTCTTATCAGGCTCAATTATAGAACGTCTTTATGTTATAATAGTACTAATCCACTGCTCTCTTCACCCTTAGTGTTCTATTGGTGTCTCCTCCCCCCATGCCCCAGCTGGGGACCCTGTTGTCCAGCAGCCAGTCTGGCCCCCAGGTCTCTCAGCCAGCTACCTCCCAACACACAGCCAGGGTAGTGGGCCACCAGTCAGGCACTCTCCCACAGGTACGAGTGGTTTCTTCCCAGACAGCAGGAGGACAGCATGCCACGCTGGTGCACCAAACCCCTCATCAAATCAGAGTGCCAGTCACCATGGGAACCAAGGGCATCACACAGGTTAATCACGGACCATTCTGTTACCCACAAAACAATGCAATGCTTACTGTCAAGAGAACTGAGTCTCTTCAGTGTTACTTCGATTTTGAGTAGAGTTAAAAACATTTACCTGGAATTTGCACCATATTTAACTGTATTAATCAGACATGGTCTTGAACCACAGATAAGAGGCATTTTTTTCTGTCATACACTGGTGCATGTAATTGAAGGGTTGTGTTTCTCCTTTCTCCACCCTGTAACTGAGCAGGCTGTGGTGTCATTACCACTGAGGACCCAGTCTGCTGGTAGCCCCATCCAGGTGCAGGCATCCAGAGGGCAGACAACCCTGTCAGTGTCAGGCCTGACCACTGCTGTTACTGTACTCAAACCTCAGACTGCATCCCCTGGCAGCCCAGCACACAACCCTACCTCCCCCGCTGTCCGACAGGGAGTCACCAGCCAGAACATCATCAAACAGGTGAACAGGAAGTTAGTACAGTTCATTAGGAGGCATTTAAGGATTTACATGTAAATAAGGGTTCAGATATTTATAGTTTCGCTGTAATGTGTTCATGAAAGAGAGTTCTTTTTTCATTTGTCAGAGTATTTCCTGTATGTTTTATTCTCATGTCATTTATCTCTCTAAAGGTGGCTATCACAGGCCAGTTGGGCATAAAGTCTCAAGGTAGACCGGGTCTTCCAATAACGACTACCAATCTTCGCATCCAGGGCAAGGATGTGCTCCGCCTGCCCCCCTCCTCCATCACCACAGACTCTAAAGGACAGACGGTGCTGCGGATCACTCCTGACATGATGGCCACCCTAACTAAGTCCCCTCTCACCACCGTCAAACTCACCCCCGACATGTTAGGCACTGCCACTACCAAGAGCATATCTGCTACTCTCCATGTAGCCCCACCCCACTCCAGCTCCAGCCCAGCCTCCTCCTCGGGTGAAGTCCGGACCAGCAAGGCCTCTGCTGGCACCACCACCCTGTTGAAGGCTGCAGGGGACACTATCCGCCTGATGCCCACCCTAGCAGTCACTATGGCCGAGCAGAAGACCAGAACCTTCTCCACCGTCTCCTCGTCTGACTCGAAGAGTGGCACCACCATACGGATCATGCCTGGCCTCGGGGTCATCCCACATAAACAGGGCCAACCCATCACCATGACAACCACCACTGGCAGCAAACCAGTCTCCACTGGAGCCGCCACTGTCACCATAGCCACCAGCGGACTGGCCGGAGCTAAAGGGGTGACGGTGGGATCTTCTGCCTCAGGCTCCCTGTCTCTGGGAACAGCCACTGCTACTGTCCGCCAGGTCCCCGTCACAGCCACAGTGGTGTCCACACAACCAGTAAGACCCACAGCTTCATCAACATCACCATTAACTCCCCTCTTATATCTACTGTGGGATTCAGGATGGTTGTGTAATAAGCCACATTCTATATAGCCACATTCTATATAGCCACATTCTCGATAGCCACACTCTCTATAGCCCCATTCTCTATAGCCCCATTCTCGATAGCCACACTCTCTATAGCCCCATTCTCTATAGCCACATTCTCGAAAGCCACACACTCTATAGCCCCATTCTCGATAGCCACATTCTCGATAGCCACATTCTCTATAGCCACATTCTCTATAGCCACATTCTCTATAGCCACATTCTCTATAGCCACATTCTCTATAGCCACATTCTCTATAGCCACATTCTCTATAGCCACATTCTCTATAGCCACATTCTATATAGCCATATTCTCTATAGCCACATTCTATATAGCCCCATTCTCTATAGCCACATTCTATATAGCCCCATTCTCTATAGCCACATTCTATATAGCCCCATTCTCTATAGCCACATTCTCTATAGCCCCATTATCTATAGCCCCATTCTATATAGCCACATTCTATATAGCCACATTCTCTATAGCCCCATTCTATATAGCCACATTCTATATAGCCACATTCTCTATAGCCCCATTCTATATAGCCACATTCTCTATAGCCACATTCTATATAGCCCCATTCTCTATAGCCCCATTCTCTATAGCCACATTCTATATTCTCTATAGCCCCATTATCTATAGCCACATTCTATAGCCACATTCTATATAGCCACATTCTCTATAGCCCCATTCTATATAGCCACATTCTCTATAGCCCCATTCTATATAGCAACATTCTCTATAGCCACATTCTATATAGCCACATTCTCTATAGCCCCATTCTATATAGCCACATTCTCTATAGCCACATTCTCTATAGCCCCATTCTATATAGCCACATTCTCTATAGCCACATTCTCTATAGCCCCATTCTATATAGCCACATTCTCTATAGCCCTATTCTATATAGCCACATTCTCTATAGCCCCATTCTCTATAGCCCCATTCTATATAGCCACATTCTCTATAGCCCCATTCTATATAGCCACATTCTCTATAGCCCCATTCTCTATAGCCCCATTCTATATAGCCACATTCTCTATAGCCCCATTCTCTATAGCCCCATTCTATATAGCCACATTCTCTATAGCCCCATTCTCTATAGCCCCATTCTCTATAGCCCCATTCTCTATAGCCCCATTCTCTATAGCCACATTCTCTATAGCCCCATTCTCTATAGCCCCCACCATCCACCTTTGAAAGGATCATCCAATGATTGTCTCCCTCTTTTATTTCCCCAGGGGAAGTTACCAGCTCGGTTCACAGTGCCTCTGTCTGTCCTCAGCCAACCACTGAAAAGTAAGAGTGTGATGACCACGCCCATGCTGAAAGGAAACCTCAGTACCAAGTGAGTCCTCATGTTCAGTTCAGCCTTAAAGGAAAACTCTACCCCAAAACTATCTTTTAGTCCATTGTTGACATAGTCCCAAAATGTTTTGCTTGTCAGAAATCAAGTTTTGAAGATATGTAACTTTAAAAATACATAAATCATTCCCAAATTATGTTAAATTATTATTCATTATCATACAATGCAAAAGGCAGCATCCTATGAAGCAAAATGAATAGAATATGTTTGTAAACACGTCTACATTAATGTGGATGCTACCATGCTTACAGATGTCCTGAATTAATCGTGTATAATGATGAGTGAGAAAGTTAGACGCACAAATAACATTCTACTAACACATGCTAACCTCTCACCATTACCAATAACAGGGGAGGTTAGCATTTTTTTTTTTTTTATGCCTGTAACTTTCTCACTCATCGTTATTCACGATTCATTCAGGATGCGTGAATTTGTCTCAAGACTTTTGGTCCCCTAACATGGGGGGACTATGTACAAAAAGTGCTGTAATTTCTGGATATATGGATGAAAATACTCTCAAATTAAAGCTGACAGTCTGCACTTTAACCTCAGTCATGTGATCATTTCAGAAGTGCTGGAGTACAGAGCCAAAACAAACAAAAATGTTTCACTGTCCCAATACTTTTGTAGCTCACTGTGTATGTATATGGTCGGTGCAGTATCAGCAGTCTCGGCAGGAACATCATCCTCACCACCATGCCTGCCGGTACCAAGCTGATAGCTGGGAACAAGCCAGTCAGCTTTGTCACAGCTCAACAGTTACAGCAGCTGCAGCAGCAGGGACAGGCCACACAGGTCAGTCAGCAGCTCACCTGTTATCCGTTACTCACCCAGCTCCCAAACAAACTGCATTTTGTTGCAGGACAAGAATTGTTCCTGACCATATGATGGGGGAACACCTGACCCATCAGGTATAGTAGTTGGTAGGAGTGGCTGATGTATCTGTCTCCTCCAGGTGCGGATCCAGACGGTGCCAGCCCAGCAGCTCCAGCAGCGCTCTGCAGCAGGCTCCCCCAAGTCAATGTCCACTGTCGTAGTCACCACCGCACCCTCACCCAAACGGGCCCCGGACCCGCCACCACCAGCACAGTGACGCGTATTCCCTAAGCCAGCTACTGCTCTGTGGAGTGCCACCGCTCCAGAGGCAGGTGATGCTTAGGAGCCACAGCCCAACTCTGCTCTCTCAATGTTTAGGACAGATGTCTGGAGATGAGCAAAGGAGGAATCCCAGGACAGCATATCACTAGACCATTTATAGACTGTGGTTTCACCTGACATGTATGTTGTGCAAGGCTTCAGCAGCACTAATGAAATAGCCTGCATTTAGGGAGTAAACGTTATTTATGATAAGGGTTACATGGAGAAAATTGGACCACTTTGAAATGAAAATGTATGGCCCTCCCTTCAGCAAAAAATATATTTGACCTAAACCCTCCCTGAACACACAATAATAATAAACCTAAGTGGATAGCAGAGTACGTCTAGCGTTTAGCCTCACTTCTGGGACAGACCAGAGCCTTACATGTGCAGTTTTACAAACTGTTCTTCGTCCTGTAAGCATTACATGGCAACACATGACTTTTGAGTGCGCACATGGCTGAGGCTAGAAGGTTGTGTGTTCGCAGACCAATGTGAACAAGAGTAGGGGTGGAAAGATCTCCTTTGTAGTAAAAGCATTGCATGAATCTATTATCATGTCATGCAGTTCTACTTCATTTTACATGTTAGAATATTTTTTTAATGCTGCACAAATGACCAAAACGAAGGGACGGAGAGAGAGGCCCTATCTGTTCATCTTGTCATATTTCTCTACTGTCAAATCAGTGTGTCTTGTTTGCAACAACACTGGCCCTGTTTGAAAATAATTAAATCTGAGATGTCATTATGAATCTGAACATGGTACTTTCAAAAGTTAGGCCCTACCTTTTCCACCCCAGACAGAGTAGGCCTACCTTTCCACCCCAGACACAGTAGGCCTAACTTTCCACCCCAGACAGAGTAGGCCTACCTTTCCACCCCAGACACAGTAGGCCTAACTTTCCACCCCAGACAGAGTAGGCCTAACTTTCCACCCCAGACAGAGTAGGCCTACCTTTCCACCCCAGACAGAGTAGGCCTACCTTTCCACCCCAGACAGAGTAGGCCTAACTTTCCACCCCAGACAGAGTAGGCCTACCTTTCCACCCCAGACAGAGTAGGCCTAACTTTCCACCCCAGACAGAGTAGACCTAACTTTCCACCCCAGACAGAGTAGGCCTAACTTTCCACCCCTGACAGAGTAGGCATTCCTTTCCACCCCAGACAGAGTAGGCATTCCTTTCCACCCCAGACAGAGTAGGCCTACCTTTCCACCCCAGACAGAGTAGGCCTAACTTTCCACCCCAGACAGAGTAGACCTACCTTTCCAACCCAGACAGAGTAGACCTACTGACACAGAAAAATGTAAGCTTTAACTGCTGGCTACTCTTCCTCCATGGCTTAACCCAGTGAGAGAAGGTCGTAAGTGCTTCCCTCAAAGCTGTCTGAGTTTAAACATATTTTATTGTACAGAAAGTGAATAGCTCAATCAATTGATAGTGACAGAATTAGATTGCTTCCCAAGCAAAGTCATTTTTTTTGTCTTCTCGGATATAAGAGGTTGTAGATCAGCCTCTCAATGTCAAAGAAACTAAACAATGATATCCCCAATGATACAGATTGTTTCTAGCATAAAGCATCGCGGACTAAAGTGATTTTATAGATCACTTTATATAATCGGATCCATTCTATTTTCTTCAACATCTTAAGATAACAAGGGGTAGGGCTGTGCTTTTTTGCCATTCTCTTTAGCAAAAGTAGGCATATGACATAACATAGCAGCCAAATTTCTTCTGTCAGACAGGTAGGCCTACCTCTTATTTCTTAAATAATAAGATACAGGCTCCAACACAAAGCCCTCTTGTTAGTAAAGTCTAATAAAAATGAATATGGTTCAAATGAACTATGCCTACTTTCAGCACCATGAGCTGTTTCTGATTGATTGTGCCGCGGCTGCTGCTTCAAGTCTCAGCACCACAAATGTAAGTTGCTGGAACCTGGCTTATTATTTACCTCTGGTAAATAGGCCTACATAATGGGAAAGAAACGTATCGTTTTTAATCAAATCTATTATAATTGCAAGCTATCAAAGTGTACCTCCGATCCTCCTCATCTTCACGCTCTCCTTCTCAAACTGAACTGAGCAGAACATGGGCAAGATAGTCCATTTTTTGGACTAGCCCAAATTAAATATTATTTTTGGAAGAAGCCTTTGAGTCTCCTCCTGAACTACCAACATAGGCCTACACAGCACAGCATTGGTTAGGCAGTACACAAAAAAGGTTTTTGATCAGCAAGAGCAGAGCAGGCCGGGGCTCAGGGTTGGAATATCCATTGCAGTGTGTAATGCAGCCTAGTTCTATTGACACCATCCCGGCAGCTATCTTAGAAATATAACTTTGTTCTGTGCTTGTCTGAGGATGCACTTCGTAGCCTATAGCAGGGATCATCAACTAGATTCAGCCGCAGGACAATATTTTTCTGGAGTGGATGGTCGGGTGGCCAGAACATAATTTCAAATAATTTGTAGACTGCAAATTGACCACAAGAAGCCCAAACGGAATGTTTGTCTAAAACGTAATCATTTCAAACCTTACTTGCATTTGTATCTGATCACGTGTCTATTATGCGTGGAAATACTTGGGAACAGATTTCTTAAATTACAACCACTTGGAGCTGATTTCCTGGTGTCTTTACAGTCTTATGTCCAACAATGAAAATTCCACACGCAAAAGAAAACTTGTGGGACCAAATCAAATGTGGCCCGCGGGCCGCCAGCTGGAGAACCCTGGCCTATAGGGTATGGGTCATTTGATTGAGACTATACTAAATAGCTTATAAGGGCACTCAAATAGCATGCCCAGTGGAGAATCATAGATGAGGGGTGGCATCGGGCACACATCAAGCATCTCCTTATAAGCAACAAATTCTAAAACACTGAGAAATATAGAAATTTCATCAATTACAAATTATGATGCTCCCCTGGACTAGATAGAAAAAAAATACTAAACACTCCTCTTGAATAAAATTGACTAGGCATGACCCTCCTTCATTTTCCTCCAGGCACCCATTTATGTACATTTCAATCCATCCTTACTGTAAGCTTTCTTACAATAGGTGTCTAAGCTTTCTTACAGTAGGTGTCTAAGCTTTCTTACAGTAGGTGTCAGGCAAGGCTCGGTCAACAGCTTGTACATGTCACTATGCAAACTAGACTGAAACTAGCCTAGTTTTTACTAATGGTAAACAGACAGTGTATTTTCACCTTACTCATTGATCTTTATAAACAAATTCAAATTGATTGCTATTTATTTCTATCCAATTTAAAGCCAGAATGGTATGATGTCTTATCCAGTAAGCAGATACATTGTTCTAGGTATCCTTCATCTCTAAGTCTATGGAGGGCCTTATCATTGCAATTACTGACGATTTGAATGGAAAGTTTGTGGTTCCATCTTTAAGACATGGTATAAAAATATGATCGCAGTGTAACCTCTTACACTTACATTTAAGTCATTTAGCAGACGCTCTTATCCAGAGCTCTTGACATCCTGTCGTTGTTCATTTCATGATGATTCTGGTTGTAACATAGTGTTCTTTTTTTTCTGTGGTTGTGAAAGTAGAAGTATTTCATACCTAAAAAAATAAATAACTACAGTACAATGAATGAATTTTTTTAAACGATTTATTGAAAATATATACTGAAGAAAAATATAAATGCAACATGCAAAAATGTCTTAGATTTTACAGAGTTACAGTTCATATAAGGAAATCAGTCAACTGAAATAAATTCATTAGCCCTAATCTATGGATTTCACATGACTGGGAATACTGTTGGTCACAGACACCTTTGGTCATGTAGTGTATGTGGACATCTGCTCGTCTAACATCTCATTCCAAAATCATGGGCATTAATATGGAGTTGGTCCCCCCTTTAACAGCCTCCACTCTTCTGGGAAGGCTTTCCACTAGATGTTGGAACATTGCTGCTGGGACTTGCTTCCATTCAGCCACGAGCATTAGTGAGGTCTGGCACTGATGTTGGGCGATTAGGCCTGGCTCGCAGTCGGTGTTCCAATTTATCCCAAAGGTGTTCGATGGGGTTAAGGTCAGTGCTCTGTGCAGGCCAGTCAGGTTCTTCCAAACCAATCTCGACAAACCATTTCTGTATGGATCTCACTTTGTGCACGGGAGCATTGTCATGCTGAAACAGGAAAGTGACTTCACCAAACTGTTGCCACAAGAACCATGAAAAACAGCCCCAGACCATTATTCCTCCTCCACCAAACTTTACAGTTGGCACTATGAATTGGGGCAGGTAATGTTCTCCTTAGTTGATTAGGCTGTTAATTGGGGCTTGTGGAATGTTCCTCCCACTCCTCTTCAATGCCTAGTTAAATAAATAAGAAAAATGGCTGCACAAAGTTGCTGGATATTGGTGGCAACTGGAACACGCTGTCATACATGTCGATCCAGAGCATCTGGTGAGTATTCAGGCCAAGGAAGAACTGGGAAATTTTCAGCTTCCAGGAACTGTGTACAAATCCTTGTGACATGGGGCCGTGCATTATCATGCTGACACATGAGGTGACGGTTGCGGATGAATGACACGACAATGGGCCTCAGGATTCCATCACGGTATCTCTGCATTCAGATTGCCATCGATAAAATACAAATGTGTGCGTGGTCAATGGCTTATGTCTGCCCATACCATAACCCCACCACCACCACGGAGCACTCTGTTAACAACGTTGACATCAGCAAACCGCTCGCCCACACGACTCCATGCACGTGGTCTGTGAGGCCAGTTGGACGTACTGACAAATTCTCTAAAATGACTTTGGAGGCGGATTCTGGTAGAGAAATGTAAATGAAATTATCTGGCGACGGCTCTGTTGGACAATCCTGCAGTTAGAATGCCAATTGCACCCTGCCTAAAAACATGAGACATCTGTGGCATTGTGTTGTGTGACAAAACTGCACATTTTTAAAGTGGCCTTTTATTGTCCCCAGCAGAAGGTGCACCTGTATAATGATCATGCTGTTTAATCAGCTTTTTGATATGCCACACATTCAGATTGGAAACATAGGATCAACACTTTACATGTTGCATTTCTATTTTTGTTCAGTGTATTATCTTTGGTAATCCATTAGACGTTCTGTTTTTTTCCAGGGTGGAAGGAAGTACGTTGCTCTATAGCCACAGGCGGGATGAGCAAATGTTTAAACTGTCTTAAGAGGAGAGGAAACCCTGTCGGGTAACAATGTCCGGTGTTAATGTTTCACTTCAGGAAAGAAACCTCAAAAGAATGCTAGTACATTTCACTTATCTTGACAATCATAAATGAGCTTGTATACTTTGAATTACATGCATTTGTAAATCATTTTATTTGCAATTAATTTGGCCGTAATCTGAACTCAACAATGCACCTCATTATTTCATTGAAAATCGTGACTCAAAATAAAAAATACACACGCTAGCACTGATACAAACAGGAAAAAACTTAACCAAACTTCAGACAAAAAAAACTATTGGGGAGCAAACAATAACTGATCTACTACTGAACACACCAGTGGAAGCTGGTGAGGTGGAGGACGGCTCAATAATGGCTGGAACGTAGCTAATGGAATGGCATCAAACACTTCCATGTGTGTTGATGTAGTGTATTTGATACGATTCCGCTCCAACCATTACCACTTACCACTAACCCGTCCTCCCCAGTTAAGGTGCCACCAACCTCCTGTGTTACACTTCATGATCCATCTGCTTACTCTTCATCGGAATCCTGTAGCAGAGCCTTCTGGGAGCTGGATGTCTTTCTCATCCCGATCTCTATGTCCCCTCCCTTCCCTGCACATCTTTGTACACAGCTGTTAGGACCAGAGAAGAAGAAGCCATAGGTGGAGGTTGGCTCATACTGGCAGTGAATTTACCCAAGCTATATTAATGTAATGACTTAGTTTATTTCATTCAAGTTAAACTGACATTTACATTTTTGTCATTTAACATTCATCTTAAGATAGCTAGGTGGGATAACCACATCTCAGTCATAGTAAACACATTTTTCCTTAATAACGTAACTGTCAGCAAATCAGTGCTAGTAGGGATAAACTTACCTGACCTATTTGGAGACGGTATAAAAGCATATGGGTGAAACGTGGAGAAAGGAAGATGCTCACCACCAGCCCATCCAGTAGTTGATGCCAACGATCAGCAGGGCCACAGCTAGATGCCAGCAGAAGCACATGGTGACGAACATGGTGTTATCGTGTGCCTGCAGATCCCACTGTACTCTGTTTAATGGGTACAGCACGAATCCAATCTGAAAGAACAAACACATATTTGCTCAGTTTTTCTCTGTGAGAGTGTGATTCATGAGATCGACTCGTTTGAAAATGAAAGTGTTTTTTTTTTGGTGGTGGTTTGCTACTGTATTACCTGAAAGAACCAGGAGCCTTGCAGGATGGTTAGGCTGACCCTCAGCAGCTCCAGTACGATGTTATCTCGCATGAACACCTCCAACAGGGTGCTGGCAGCCACACCAAACACTGCCACAAACAGCAGGGAGTGGATGTGGGTATCCAGAGGAGGGCGCATGTGCACATGGAAGTAAAACAGAAACCCTGGAGGGGAATGGAACATCCTGGAATATTAACACAACATGACGATAACATCTAGTCAGTGTCTACAGTTCAAAGAGCAGGGAAATATTATTTGTAATAACTATAACAATTATCCTGATGGTAAGAATACTTGCAAATTAAGTATGCTAATGACTAGAGATGTACAATCAACCTTTTTGACACTGTACCTTCAATGAAAAAAGCCAGAGAGAGAGCAAGACGGTCAAGACCAAGTGGGACTGGAAGCGGTGACATACTGAGGACTTTAACAATTCCCCAGATGCCGAAGAAGAAGTACATTGTGCTGTGCTGCCAGTTCATCAGCTTCACCCAGGACTTAGTCTCTCTGAGATACAGGTGGCCATGGGGCCCATCTGGCACAAACTGCTCTGCCATGATGCCTACAGAATGACAGAACAACATCCCGGTCAAAAGTGGTTGAGAGATTCCATAGTGTAAAATCCTGAAAGAGAGAGTGGTACAAATAAGTTCACCAAGGAAGACACTCACCCACAAAGGCTAAGAAAATAACGAGTGACCCCTCGATTAAGTCGATTCTGTTAAAGAACAGGGGCAGTTTTTGTCTTCCTTTAGGCTGACGCCTCCTCCAGCAGTGTCGGAGAGGGTACATCACTGACCAACACAGGCCTAACAGCAGAAAGCAGCTGCCGGGAAGGGCATGTCCCTTGAAGTTGGCCATCCTCCTGTCAAAACTGAAAAATGAGAAATATGAATGATACATTAAATAAGAAACAAATAAACAAGTTGTTTTGTGATAATAGAAAGTACCACAGAGAGTGATTGTTTGAGCAACTTTACAATTTTCACAACTTTAATAAAATATCCCAAAAAAAGGTGCGTATGAGCTAAACGATGCAGATGGAAATGATTTTGTACAAGGCTTATTCAGTCATCCAGAATGAAAGTATATTTGTTTTTTTTTTATCTTGAGGTCAATTTAGAACACGCATTGAGTCCTGGCAATGACTCCCATGTATCCGGGAGATAGAATCCTAAATGTCCCAAAGACATTTGTCTAGCAAATTAAAATGCAAATCCATTTGTGCAGTCCAAAAGAGAGCTAGATGGTTAGAGAGAACCTAGAGGTGCATCGTAAAGAGAGAGAGACCAAGGCAAGAAAATGTGTAGTCTCCAGTCATGTCAGATAATTGACCCCAAAAAAGCACTTGTGTGATCATAGCAAATTTGACCTTTAATACAAATGCTGTACTGAGTTGAATATGCATGTGCTGTTTATAATAGGTCAATGTTTCTATGTTGTCTGTACTGTGGAAAAAAACAAGAGTTGGTTGTGCGGGTGATGTCCTTTAAGTCATGCTGGTGGGATGTCACTTACTTATTAGGCATCACAGTAGGCTGGAGTTCCATCCTTTTTATTTTTGGGTTGTTGGTTTAATGTATTGTATACTTTTGGTTGGTTACTGTTTATTTTAGTTTCGACAGAGGGTGTGTGTGTGTGTGTGTGTGTGTGTGTGTGTGTGTGTGTGTGTGTGTGTGTGTGTGTGTGTGTGTGTGTGTGTGTGTGTGTGTGTGTGTGTGTGTGTGTGTGTGTGTGTGTGTGTGTGTGTGTGTGTGTGTGTGTGTGTGTGATCAAAAAAAGAGGAGTGGTAAGCTATCTGTCAGACAAGTTTTTCTTGACTGTTCGCCTTGCATTCGCTTTCAACATTGCATAAAATATTGCCTTATTTTCTGTTCTCATCACAATTAAAACTAAGAATTGTTGATTTTGAGTTTAATTTGAGTATTTCTCCTCTTCTGTCTGGTCCTATAAATGAAGCCGTCAGACTTGTTGACATATGGGCTGTTACCGGATTAACACCAGAGACGGGACTTCATACCCTTACTCATCAATCATGAAAGAACACTGTTTTTCTCCACTATTAATAAACTGTATACAAAACAACCATAACAATCCAGAGAAAGTTTCAAATGTGCATACCTGGTTTGTTGTTACAGAGCAGTTGGATGACTGCTCCCTCTCAAATCAGTGAATCCTGTTAGTTGTGATGAATTGCAATAACAGTAGCCTACCTGTCCACACTGTGCACACCTGCTCGTCTACCTGTATTGAAAGCATCATGTGACGCTGCTCTTGCTTGCTCTGCATGACTTGACTGCGACCAATGAGCACAGCCCCCAGGGTTCTAATTACAAATGGAAACACATGGTATGCTTATTTTAATGATCTATTTATGAAATTAATGTATTTTTTGTTGATCATTGTAGTGCATCAATAGAATTATGTGAGACACCTGCAGTGTTTATGCCTACTTCAATAGGCTAATACCGGTTCCAAATGCAAACAGTTTGATCTAGTAGTATACAGTGCCTCCAGAAAGTAGTCACACCCCTTGATCCCCCCCCCCCCACACACATTATGTTGTGTTACAGCCTGATTTTAAAATGGTTTAAATTGAGATTTTTTGGGTCACTGGCCTACACACAATACCCCCTACCCCATTTTCAAAAATTGCACCAATTAATTATGAAAAGCTGAAATGTCTTAAGTCAAGTATTCGACCCCTTTGTTATGGCAAGCATAAATAAGTTAAGGAGTAGACATTTGCTTAACAAGTCACAAAAAAAGTAGCATAGACTCGCTCTGAGTGCAATACTAGCAAATAATTTATAACTAACCCAAGATAGTTCAAACGGGTGCTTCAGCTTTACAGCCCCTGTGACATGTCTGGGTTACCCCTTCTGTCTTTGATAATAGTGTTTAATGTGATCTTTGATTGACTACCTAATCTTTGTTCCCCATACATACAATTATCTGTAAGGTCCCTCAGTCGAGCAATGAATTTCAAACACAGATTCAACCACAAAGACCAGGGAGGTTTTCCAGTGCCTCGTAAAGAAGTGCAGCTACAGTATTGGTAGATGGGTTAGAAAAAAAGAAGCAGACATTAAATATCCCTTTGAGCATGGTGAAGTTATTAATCACACTTTGGATGGTGTATCAATACACCCAGTCACTACAAAGATACATGCCGGAGAGGAAAGAAACTGCTCAGGGATTTCACCAATGATGACTTTAAACAGTTACAGAGATGAATGGCTGTGACAAGAGAACTGAGGATGGATCAACAACATTGTAGTTACTCCACAATACTAACCTAATTGACAGTGAAAAGAAGGAAGCCTGTACAGAATAAAAAATTGTCCAAAACATGCATACTGTTTTCAACAAGATCTGGAACCCTACAAATCAGCCGGGCTAGACAATCTGGACCCTCTCTTTCAAAAAAATATCTGCCGAAATTGTTGCAACCCCTATTACTAGCCTGTTCAACCTCTCTTTCGTATCGTCTGAGATTCCCAAAGATTGGAAAGCTGCCGCGGTCATCCCCCTCTTCAAAGGGGGTGACACTCTAGACGCAAACTGCTACAGACCTATATCTATCCTACCCTGTCTTTCTAAGGTCTTCGAAAGTCAAGTTAACAAACAGATTACTGACCATTTCGAATCCCACCGTACCTTCTCCGCTATGCAATCTGGTTTCAGAGCTGGTCATGGGTGCACCTCAGCCACGCTCAAGGTCCTTAACGATATCATAACCGCCATCGATAAGAGACATTACTGTGCAGCTGTATTCATCGACCTAGCCAAGGCTTTCGACTCTGTCAATCTCAAAATTCTTATTGGCAGACTCGACAGCCTTGGTTTCTCAAATGATTGACTCGCCTGGTTTACCAACTACTTCTCTGATAGAGTTTGGTGTGTCACAGGGTTCAATTCTTGGGCCGACTCTTTTCTGTATACATCAATGATGTTGCTCTTGCTGCTGGAGATTCTCTGATCCACCTCTACGCAGACAACACCATTCTGTATACTTCTAGCCTCTCCTTGGACACTGTGTTATCTAACCTCCAGACGAGCTTCAATGCCATACAACTCTCCTTCCTGGCCTCCAACTGCTCTTAAACGCAAATAAAACTAAATGCATGCTATTCAATCGATCACTGCCCGCACCTGCCCGCCCGTCCAGCATCACTACTCTGGACCGCTCTGACTTAGAATACGTGGACAACTACAAATACCTGGGTGTCTGGTTAGACTGTAAACTCTCCTTCCAGACTCACATTAAGCATCTCCAATCCAAAATGAAATCTAGAATCGGCTTCCTTCCTAACAAAGCATCCTTCACTCATGCTACCAAACATACCCTCGTAAAACTGACCATCCTACCGATCCTCGACTTTTGTGAAGTCATCTATAAAATAGCCTCCAACACTCTACTCAACAAACTGGATGTATTCTATCACAGTGCCATCCGTTTTGTCACCAAAGCCCCATACACTACCCACCATTGCGACCTGTACGCTCTCGTTGGTTGGCCCTCGCTTCATACTCGTCGCCAAATCCACTGGCTACAGGTTATCTACAAGTCTCTGCTAGGTAAAGTCCCGCCTTATCTGAGCACACTGGTCACCCGAGCAGTAACCCTACCCACTCGTAGCACGCACTCCAGCAGATGTATCTCCCTGGCCAATTCTTCCTTTGGTCGTCTTTCCTTCCAGTTCTCTGCTGCCCATGACTGGAACGAATTGCAAAAATCTCTGAAGCTGAACTCACATCTCCCTCACTAGCTTTAAGCACCAGCTGTCAGAGCAGCTTACAGATCACTGCACCTGTACATAGCCCATCTGTAAACAGCCCATCTATCGACCCACCTCATCCCCATACTGGTATTTATTTATTTTGCTCCTTTGCACCCCAGTATCTCTACCTGCACATTCATCTTCTGCCGATCTAACATTCCAGTGTTTAATTGCTATATTGTAATTACTTCGCCACCATGGCCTATTTATTTCCTTAACTTAATTAATTTGCACTCACTGTATAGACTTTTTGTTTTATTTTGTTCTACTGTATTATTGACTGTATGTTTTGTTTATTCCATGTGTAACTCTGTGTTGTTGTATGTGTCGAATTGCTACGCTTTATCTTGGCCAGGTCGAAGTTGCAAATGAGAACTTGTTCTCAACTAGCCTACCTGGTTAAATAAAAAATATATAAAAAATAATTCAGGCTGTAACAACAAAGTGGAATAAGTCAAGGGGTATGAATACTTTCTGAAGGCAGGTAGCTATTTTGTTGTCAATTTCAAAATAACCGAAATTTGACTTTTCTATACCAGGGCTGTTCAAATCCAGTCCTGAAGGGCTGAAACACTTCTGTTTTTTGTTTCTACCTGGTGGATAATTGCACTCACCTGGTATCCCAGGTCTGAATTAGTCCCTGATTTGAAGGAGAGGATGAAAACCAGAAGTGGCATCACCCTCCATGACCGGAGTTGAACAGCCCTGTTCAACACTGTTGTGTAACCTCTGAAAAGGGTCATAGAACTCTCAGATGTCAGGCATTTTACAGAAGAATATTGCTGTTTTTAGGAGGATTTAGGCGCAATTTCAGTTAATGTCTTACTTTCAGGGAGGTGTTTGCTGGAAGGGAGAGGCCAGTGTAAATGCCAGACTCAAATGAAATTTGCTCCCATCATCAATAATGTTTATTTCAGTCAATCAGATCAATCCAGATAAATATTTAAAGCATTTACTATACAGGTTTTTAAATACAAAATCATCACCCTGACTAGGCATAACAAAACCAACATTTTCAAGTGTTCTTCACTGTTACTATCAGATTTATTCCTTAGAACTGCCAATTAATTCTTGCTAATAATGACACAAAACTTGGGGTTATAAGTGCGGGGATCAGAGTATTGCACAGAAGAATTTCTTCTCCCGAAAGGGGTTCTCAGAGGATGGCACTGGTGTCACCAGCGGGTCCTCCTTGGCATGAGCCTCACAGAAGGCCATTAGATCAGCTGCTGCTTTGGACACCTGCACATATAAAACATGGTTAACAAAGATAAAAGATAAAAGATTGGAGAGTGGGGAAAAAGACAATGTGCTCTATTTACAATGTAGTTACTGATAATCAACAGTTTATTCGGTAACATGAAGAGATATAATGTACTACTGGTACTCCAGCGCGTACGCCCTGTAACCATTCGCTGCTCACCATCATTCTTTCAATGTTGACCTCCAGTTTCAGCTGTTCCACTGTCTTGCGAGCATCTGCAATCTTAGCCATGTTATTGGACATCCTGCTTCCTCTCGCCGTACCTCAGCCTGGTCCAACTGTTTATAGATCATGCATTATGTTAATGCAAAATCACACTTTTCTTCAAATCCGTTAAAATCCATTTTCCATCATACATACATGCCAAAGAGATAGTGTGTAATGGTTTCATGTGCTTGTTATTGCTTCTGCTGCCTGGGTCTCAGCTGGAAGTGTTACAGTGAGGGCCTCAGAGGGAGAGGTGCAGGGAGGGGCATGCATAGGCAGCAGCATTACCCAAGGGGCACTTCACTTGTTTCTCTGTATCTGTATATGTATCTGTAAATGACATTTGCTTAACACTTATTATCCTTTAATGAGGATCGTACTGTATTTGTGATGATTAAAAGTAGCATTCATTCTCTTACACATTGCATGTGAATAAAGAAAATAACAACCACCTCTCTCATCCCTCCATTTACAATGCCCAATTTTGTTGCTGGTAATCATGTCGCGCGCGGTTTGTCTCTTGATGACCGTTGCCCACTATGCCCATTCAGAGGGCAGTGAAACATCCAAACTTAACTGCAGTTTATTTTCTCAGTATTTTCTTTCATCGACAACTGAATGAACTGATGATGAAAACAGTTGTGTTTTTGACATGAGCATTTACATAACATGACCTGCACTTTAATGGACTGTTACTACAAAAAATATGCAAAACTTTATCATTATTTGCCTATATCAGAACACAGCCAAATGTATGTTTTATTTTCCAAAACACAATGGCACTGTCACTATGGTCTACAACACATAAACATCAACACAATTGAATTCAAAGAGTCTAATTAGCCACTTACCAAAAAAACAAGACAGACGGGTTGGTAGGTCCAGGGTTCTACAGTTGAGGTGTGATAGTTGAACAAGGCACACTCCACCCACTTAGAGTTCCAAATGGAGAGAGATTAGGGGTAAGATGGGGAGGAGTGCTTGAATAGGTTGCCTCCTCTTATAATTAGCTGTCTTTCTAGCCCCATGTTGGGCTCAATGCAACAGTAGTAGCAGGCGACATGGGGGTGTGACCTTCCTTTCTTTATCATTTGCTTGTCATCAATTAGACCAGCATTTGATCTGTTTGCCCTAGACAACTACATCGTTCTTTGGAAAGGAGATTGTAATTTTGTTGTAAAGGTTGTACTTTTTTTCTCGGTATAATTTTTCTTGCAAATTTGGGTAATGCTTATTGGAGTTAATTATTTAAGCCAGTGATCTGCGTGTAACCAAGAGCCTTAGGCAGGACTGGTGACATGAGAGATACGCCCAGTGGTTGTTTTCCCACATATTCCCACAACAAATATGTACCTGCAAGATTACACAAGACTCTACACATTTTATCTGTTGGGATTGAAGGGAGAGAATATCATCGTTATCTTAAAATACTCTTCATGGAGTGTAATACGGAATGTTTAATACCATATAGCTAGCCTATTATCATAATTCATTGTGCGGCTAGGGATCCTGACAGTCTGATATAGCATGTGAAGTGAAATCTCTCAAGGTGTAGTTACAGTAAGCTCCAAGTAACTCATAGTACTGCCTGGATTGTCAGTATCTCCAGCAGGGCTTGCAGGGTTGCCAGACAACAGCAGGGGGCACAGTGGCTGCCTCATAGTTGAATGCCAAGCGTCTCATTAGCAGGTGTTTTCCTGCATTAATTGGTCGTCTCACTGCAAGTAGTGGGCTCCAACCAGCCCAACCAGCTAGCCCTTCTACACTAACCCTTTCTCTGCTGCTGGGGCAGAGGTGGATAGTTTGCCCACAGAAATGTGTTCTGTTAAATGGTGATTTTTTAAATTGAATTCATGTTCTTTTACGAAACTTTTACTCTAGAGTCTAGACCAGGGGTACTGAACTCTGACCCTACGATGTCCGGAGCCTTCTGGACTTCTGTTCTATCTGATAATTAATTGCACACACCTGGTGTTCCAGTCCCTGATTAGAGGGGAACTGGCTTCGAGGTCCAGATTTAAGTTTGAGGGGGCTAGACCATGGTGTAATGATATATCATACCATGTATGGAAGTTGCCACAGAGGGCCAAGCAGCTGGTGAGTCATTGAGATGTTTAGAGGTTAAATAACAGCAGTTTATGTACACTTGTTGATGATATAATTGTTCTGGGCTAGGCCTTTGTGCAGCCCACTGGAGTTGGATGTGACCTGGAGGCACCAACCTCTGTTGAAGACCATTTTCCAGCCCAAGCACTACATGCACTTTTTTTGCTACATAAATTAATTCTATTATTATGTTTTATTATTATATATTGTGCTAAAATCTATACTTCACCCTGAACTGAATGAATTCTGCAGACGATAATGACGGCCCATTGTCAGACACTAACTTGTTCAGATTACACCTGAGACTATTCTGGTGCATTTTAAACTTGTTTTCTTTGCTGACTGGCCATTTCCCTTAACATTTAGTCAATGAATACATTCAAAACACATTTTTAAAAGGGATACTTTGTTTTAAGGCCTGTTATTATGAACTGACCTGGACAAAACATTTTCCCTGAAATAAATTCACATAGGCCCAAAGATGATTTGCAGAAAGACATTTATTCTCCAGACACAGGATATCATTATCATGCACTCAACATAGTCTCTGTTTTGATTGGCAGACTCCTGTTGGCAGACTCTCCTGCTGACAGACTCTCTTCTTGCATGATCTCTAAACTCGTCCTCAGGCTAATTGCGCATAACAATTCTGAGGAATGGGTTGAAGTGTCTGGTGAACGTGATGATGTTGGCCTCTAGCACACACAGTAGTATCCAGAGATGTCGTTTTCCCAATCGCCGAAAAAACCTTGCATCGTTTCTTTGAGGCGATATTTGATTCCAGCACCGAATTTAGATTTGCTTCCTCTCTTCTTGGTGTATTTCCAAACAGTAAGGCTGCAACCTCTTGATACCACCAAGGAAGAGATACGGTTGTTCCAGCGCCATGGGATGATAGGGACGTCCTCACCTGGGTAAGCATCAAGGTACTCTCCCCCACAACTCTGCTCGTAATAATAGTGACTGTCCTCGAACATACGTGCGCAAAGCTTCACGCCATCTGCGTCTTTCAACGCATTGGCTTCTGGGCATTGGGCATTGAGGACTTCAAAGCACAAAGTGCTCAGAAGCAGAGCGATCATCACCTTCATGGTTGCTTCGTTGGTGTCTGGACAGAAGGGGTGCAGGTGTCTCCTTAAATAGCTTTAATAACCTCTGACCATGTGGATGTTTTGTCATGTGTGAGAATTTGTGTGTATAAGCAGGTGTCCTGAAGGTTTCTCTTTTTGAACCAGATTAGAACCAGTTCAGAAACCAACATGATACATATTGACCTAGCTATATTACTTACAAATAGGCTATATCTTTTAGCCAAATAATGTGTAATACTTAATAACTTTCATGAACAATCCATTTTGCGGTTTTATAAATGTTTATAAATGCTTTATACATTTTTACAAATAATGAAATAATTATTTATTAATGGTGTATAAAATGCTTATTCATGAAAGGTTATAAAGTGTTACCAAATAAAATAATAAAAGGCATCACTCTCAGTCTGGTCAAATCAGATATTTGTTTATTACCAGAAACACATCTAACTGATCTTGAACATGAAACATTAGAAATAAAGTGGATTGGCCAGATGTGTTATGTTTCCTTTAACTCCAAGAGCAGAGGGGTCGCCATCCTCATCAACATAGAAACACGATTTAAACTAATATATTTTAGGGTGCTTCATTTTAATTCATGGTATAATCAACAATCAATCATACACCATGCTGAATTCATATGGTCCCAAAACTGACTATCCTCAATTTGTCCATTTAATCTTAAAGCATTTACAAGATTTTACCAACTCCAGAATTCTAGTTGGAGGAGACATTAACGCTGTTATTGACCCACTAGCTGAGAAGTCCCATGGCAGTGCGCACATGCATTCAACAAGCGCGCCAGGAACCATTAAAAGCTACATGGTAAAACAAGGTATGGTGGATATTTGGCGCCTCTTCAATCCGGACGAGAGAGAGTATACCTGTATCTCACTTTATCATAAAACGTAATCCCGTATAAACCTTTTCATCGGTAATGCATTTTTGCAATCCCAAATTTCCAAACCCCAAATTCATTCGAGTAGCACCTCCGATTACGCATTGATCAACCTTGTTTTAACCATCAACTCCGAACGTCATCCTTCAATATGGAAATGTAACACCTTGCTTCTATCAGATTCCAAATTCGATACGCATTTTAATGGGAAATGGAACAAATTCATTGAGTTTAAATGCATGGGAGTGTATCTGAGCCAATGTATTTCAGTAATTTCAAATAATTTCCAAGTGTATTTATTAGCACATCTGAATGTACGCCGACACTACTCTTAGAAACTGCAAAAGTAGTACTTAGAGGAAAAAATATGTTTCTGCTCGGCAAAGAAGAAAAAGTAAAATAAAAAAAGTTGAATTTGCGATATTTGTCAAGGAGCTTGATACCCTCTTTACGTCTACTCAAACGGATGATATAAGCGACTATTACAAGGCCAAACTCAAATGTAATTTAATTATTTCTGCAGAAACAGAGGCTTTAATTATGAGAACGCAACAAAATGACCCCGAACTCGAGGATAAATCCGGAAATTTCTTGGCTAATATGCTTAAACATAACAAGGAAATGTTGATAATCCACTCTATTTAAAACATTGAAGGTAACGTAACCAAAATGAAAATATTAATTCCATCTCCAAAGCATTTGATTCCAAACTACTATATATACTGAGCTAACTCCCAACGAATTGCATCTCACTTCCCATACCGATATTCCTACTGCATTAGTGATGTTGGAAGCAGAGAAGGCATCTGACAGTCGATCTGACCTTCCTGAACTTGGCACTTGAGTAATTCGGTTTTAGTGCATACAGTTGAAGTCGGAAGTTTACATACACTTAGTTTGGAGTCATTAAAACTCGTTTTTCAACCACTCCACAAATTTCTTGTTAACAAACTATAGTTTTGGCAAGTCGGTTAGGACATCTAATTTGTGCATGACACAAGACATTTTTCGATATAGGACTTGAATATATGTCGATATAGGACTCGTTTTACTGTGGATATATTTACTTTTGTACCTGCCAAAACTATAGTTTGTTAACCAGACATTTGTGCAGTGATTGAAAAACAAGTTATAATGACTCCAACCTAAGTGTATGTAAACTACCGACTTCAACTGTAGCTCACCACAAGCCTCCGTATATACCAATAATATAATCTCATATCTGTTCAAATTACTAAATGGGACCAGACAAGGCTGTCCAATGTCTCCACTTCTGTTTAAAAAAAATATTGAACCCTTGGCTGCTGCTGTTTGCCAAAACAGTTCAATCATAGGTGTCCGATCCCCAAACATAACTCACAAAATAAGTGTCTATGCTGATGATATTCTGATGTTCGTACAAGAACCCGATTGATCATTAGAACACTTGCTCTCGACAACCAACACATTCGGTAGTACAGTATATCAGGATATAAGATTAATTGGGGCAAATCAGAGATCCTCCCCATAAATCAATTTAATTGGAAGTCTTTAGCCAAAATAAATCAAAAATCCTACATAGATTCCACTACACCAATAGAATGTTGTCACCAATGGGGCTTGTTGATTCACCTCTGTGTCCATTCTGCCAAAAATACCTTCCAGACACTCATCTCCATGCATTCTGGTTTTGTTCCATCATTGAGAATTTCTGTGAAAAAACATTCTCTCAGACGTCCTCCATATTACAATTCCTGCATCCCCAATCACTTTGTATAATGCATTACCTTGACGATGACGTCCCCTGTGTTTTTGCTATCCCCAAGGACAAAAAAAACTGTTCCTATTAATTTCATTAACAATCTTCAAAAAAAGTGATACTGTTAAACTGGAAAAGCAGATCCAATGTTCCAACCATACACTGGCTTAGATTACTGTCTGACCTGGCCTCCCTGGAGAGATCCACCTTCAAACAAAATAACAACTGAAGGACTTTAACACAATCTGGGAACCATTCCTATCCTACATTCCCCCAGGCAACCCCAGACAATATCAAATATGGCACATCCTTCCTGTCCCGTTCTGTTCCATTCTGTCCTGTCTTCTCCAGTCTGCTCATCGCTTGATTTGTCCTGTTTTGACTTCTCCCTTATTTTTAGCTTCCTCTTTTTTGTATTTTTACCCAACCTTTCTGCTCTTTCTTGCTTTTTAGTTGCAGTTGACCTTCTTCACTATAATAAACAGCTGTATGTACTGTTGGATGGTGGGATGGGGAGGGTAAAGAGGTGGTAGAGCTATGTGACGGGAGTGGGTATCAAGAAGATACTAGCTCATATTTGGTGCTTGGTGTACTTGCTTTTATATACAGTGCCTTCAGAAAGTATTCAGACCCCTTGACTTTTTCCACATTTGTTACGTTACAGCCTTATGTTTTTATCTCAATCTACACACAATAACCTATAATGACAATGCAAAAACATTTTTAAAAAATCATTTTTGCAACTTTATTCAATTAAAACTGAAATATCACATTTACATAAGTATTCAGACTCTTTACTCAGTATTTTGTTGAAGACCTTTGGCAGCGATTACAGCATCGAGACTTCATGGGTATGACGTTACAAGCTTGGCACACCTGTATTTGGGGAGTTTCTCCCATTCTTCTCTGCAGATCCTCTCAAGCTCTGTCAGGTTGGATGGGGAGCATTGCTGCACAGCTATTTTCAGGTCTCTCCAGAGATGTTCAATCGGGTTCAAGTCCGACTGGGCCACTCAAGGACATTCAGAGACTTGTCCCGGAGCCACTCCTGCGTTGTCTTGGCTGTGTGCTTAAGGTCGTTGTCCTGTTGGAAGGTGAACCTTCACCCCAATCTGAGTTCCTGAGCGCTAGGGAAAAGGTTTTCATCAAGGATCTCTCTGTACTTTGCTCTGTTCATCTTTCCCTCGATCCGACTAGTCTCCCAGTCCCTGCTGCTGAAAAACAACCTCAAAGCATGATGCTGCCACCAGCATGCTTCACCATAGGGATGCAGCCAGGCTTCCTCCAGACATGACGCTTGACATTCAGGCCAAAGAGTTCAACGTTGGTTTCATCAGACCAGAGAATTTTGTTTCTCAATGTCTGAGAGTCTTTTAAGTGCCTTTTGGCAAACTCCAAGTGGGCTGTCATGAGCCTGAGGAGTGGCTTCCATCTGGCCACTCTACCATAAAGGCCTGATTGGTGGAGTGCTGCAGAGATGGCTGTCCTTCTGGAAGGTTCTCCCATCTCTACAGAGGAACTCTAGAACTATGTCAGAGTTACCATTGGGTTCTTTGTCACCTCCCTGACCAAGGCCCTTCGCCAGATTTCTCAGTTTGGCCGGTCTACCAGCTCTAGGAAGAGTCTTGGTGGTTCTCCCATTTAAGAATGATGGAGGCCACTGTGTTCTTGGGGACCTTCAATGCTGCAGAATCTTGAGTCTCAGGGCAAAGGGTCTGAATAGTTATGTAAATAAGGAATCTGTTTTTTTATTTATAATAAATATGCAGAAATTTCAAAAAATGTTTCCCTTTGTCAATATAGGGTATTGTGTGTAGATTTCAGAGAAAATATATTGAATCAATTTTAGAATAAGGCTATAACTGTGGAAAAAGTCAAGGATTCTGAATACTTTCCAAAGGTGCTGTATATTTGACCCACTCTACTGACTCTTTATCTGAATCACCCTGTTTTTAAAATACATCTAAATAATGAAGCTGTCCTCCCATTATGGAGGGTGGAGGTGGGCAAAAAATAAATAAATGTAAATGCCTAGTGAAACCACAAAAGCTAAAAAAACAAAACATTATTAACACGGTACTTGTGTACACTACAATAATGAAAATATAAAATGTTCTTATTCAGTGTAACTTATAGGCCTGTCCAATGGTGGAAATGTACTGGATTCACTGAGAAAACCCAACAAAGGGTCATCTGGGTTCGAAATTAATGCTAAAATAATTCACTCCCTGAAATCCCCTCATTTCCACCACTGCCAAAATCAAATTACCATTGACTCGGTCCTTAGGGGGACACAAAATCAAATTACCATTGACTCGGTCCTTAGGGGGACACAAAATCAGATCTACCTGCTCCATATGTTATTGGCCTCAATGTATTTTAAACGTGTTGATTTTTAAAATGTAACTAGGCAAGGCAGTTAAAAACAAATTCTACTTTACAATGACGGCCTACACCGGCCAAACCCAGAAGACGCTGGGCCAATTGTGCACCGCCTTATGTGCCCTATGGGACTCCCAATCACGGCCGGGTGTGATACAGCCTGGATTCGAACCAGGGACTGTTGTGACACCTCTTGCACTGAGATGCAGTGCCTTAGACCGCTGTGCCACTCGGGAGCCCTCTGGGCCACCATAACCACAACTTTCTTCAACTGGTCATTCAGTACAGTACCAAATCCATTGAATTAAACGTTGCACACCATTCTGTTCACTGAACATACCCCAAGTGAGTTCTGGGAAAGTAAGCACATGTCCTGGGAATGACTGCCATCTGGGTTACTCTCAAATACAACACTCATTTAAAGACAAAAGGTCAGATGCACTTATGTTACTGTTGAGAATAACCCAGATGGCAGTCATTCCCAGGACATGTGCTTACTTTTACTTGACCATGAGCAGTCAGTGACTCACCTGGGGTATGTTTAGTACAACATAACGGTGTGCAACGTTTAGTTCAATGGAGTTGGTACTGTACTGAACAACCAGTTGAAGAACGTTGTGGTTATGGTGGTCCAGAGGGAGATTGTGTTACGGTGTGCTACAGGAGACTAGAGATTTCAAAAATGGTCACGCCCATATCGATCAGGCCACACCATAGAAAGGGAGCAAACACACCTCAAAGGAATCGAACTGAACTCACCCCTGGGAAAGTACATGTGTCTATCGTGTGCAAACAGTTGGACACGTTCTTGTATCTAGGGCACTATATCTCCCTTGTCCTGCAAGGTGTCGTGTTCAGTATTAAAATATCACAGAACTGCAAATGTCACATTGTCAGTGCACCCACAGATCTACCTGTTCTGAAGCCAGGAGGCTAGTATCAGCTACATTTATGCCTATGCTAGACTCTGGGGATATTTTATATGAATGCTTCCGCTCAGTTTTCGAGATCAATTGACACCCTTTACCATGGAGCATTGAGATTTATTTTAAACTGCAAAACCCTTTCTCACCACTGCACTTTATATACCAGTGTTGGCTGGCCTTCTCTAGTCACTCGTAGGCTCAGTCACCGGTATACTTTTATTTACAAAGCCATTATGGGTTTACTACCATTTTTATTTGGGCATTTGTATTGTTCAGAAATGTGATGGGTAATCTCTTCGTTCGCTGGACTTTATCCTGCTAACTGTTCCAAATGTCCGAGCTGAATTTGGTAAAAGGGCTTTTATGTACTCTGCGCCATCAGCTTGGAACACCGTACAAAATACTTTTAAAACTGGAATAACTTGTCCTGATTGGCGTTTTTAAATCATTGATGAAGGATTTTGAGGTTGATTCCCTGACCTGTCAATATTTTTAATTGGCTGTTTTATGATTTTGTAATACTCTTTTGAATGCTATGGTTTTTTACTATATTACCTTACTAGATTATCTGTCTGTAATTGTGTAATGACTTGGTGCTGCCTATCTAAATTTCAATGAGCTCTTCCTGGTTAAATAAATACAAATAAAATCTCTTATGTTCTTCTTGAACTTTGCTGTTAAATATATTTTAAATGTATGTTAAAGGGGGAATCTGGAGTTCAAACAAATTGGTTCCCTGCCACCTTTTTGGCTAAACGGCTTATCAAATTCAGACAGGGCTATAGATGAAGGACATGATAGTTTTAATAATGTTTTGAAGCTATAGTGTTTTTTAGAATGACATTGTTTACAATGGAGAAAAACAAGCTTATGTTTTGGGGTCTGATGGAGTGTGACAGACAGTTGAACTAAACTCATGAGGCTTAGTTTTATTTATTTTCTCAAGAATCAATATATAGAATTAATTTAAAAGTCAAATGAATGTAGCATTCACATATTGCCACTTTAATGAAGTGGTTCCCAAATGTTTTCGGTGACTGTACCACCAATTTAATTTTGCTCTGCCCGGAATACCACTGAAGTACCCACTCATGTACATTATACCAGTGAGCCTATGGTCTCATGAGTCTTCTCAAGTACTCAAGTCCTAATATCCCTGGTTGGGAACCACTGCTTTAATGCATCAAATGCATAGGTTGTTCTACCTTAATTGGAGATGGTTACCAGGGAGAAAGAGGCGAAGCGAGAGGGTACCCTCCCGTCAAAATCTGTCCACGTGGGAATACAGTGATTCTGCTAATCTGTCAAGCAGAGAGACTGCCTTCCTGCCTTTGGTACAACGACTCCCATTGTTAGGCTGGAGACAAGACCAACTCATAACTATATACAGTATCTCTGCTGTTACTGTTGAGAATGAACCAGATGGCAATCTTTCACATAGGGACACTTACATCTGCCACTATCTGCAAAATGCTAATGTCTGCCTTTTACCAGCTTCACTCTGAAGGTGTAGTGATATACCATTTTGAAAACAGATGTTAACTGACTTTGGTATCCTGAAATAATATTCAGAATGACTAATGAAAACCTAACTTTTATTGAGGGGTTGGATATAGAAGATTACATCATAGGACCTTGAAGAATCACATTTATAATAAAATATCACAGAAGTTTGTTGATGGCTAGACATGTGAAAATGAGAATGTGTCTGGACATGTGCCATCTTGGTAGGGTCAATTATACACAGTGTACAAAACATTAAGGACACCTGCTCTTTCCAGGACAAAGACTAACCAGTTGAATGATATGATCCCTTATTGATGTCACTTATTAAATCCATTTCAAATCAGTGTAGATGAAGGGGAGGAGACTTGTTAAAAAAAATACAAATTTAAGACATGAGACATAGATTGTGTGTGTGCCATTCAGAGGTTGAATGGGGAAGACAAAAGATTGAAGTGCCTTTTGAAATGGGTATGTTAGTAGGTGCCAGGCGCACCGATTTGTGTCAAGAACTGAAACATTGCTCAATTTTTCACACTCAACAGCTTCCCGTGTGTATCAAGAATGGTCCAAAACCCAAATGACACTCATCCAACTTACTACAACTGCAGGAAGCATTAGAGTCAATATTAGGAAGGTGTCCTTAATGTTTTGTACACTTAGTATACTCCTCTAACAAGTGCACAACCTACTGGTATCTACCATACCCAGGCAAGGGGATCATGTTTCACATGCTTGTCTCAGATATCACATCTGACAAATATTTCAGTTTCAACTTTCATTATGCATTAAACATGATCTAGTTTAAGAGAAGGTACACATAACACCAATCTTGAATGTAGATTAAAACTACTGTAATGTTTATAGAAATGTGTATAAAACCCCAAATAAATGTAACACTAAATGGTTAACAGTCTTGTTTTTACACTAAATAGATGCTGTTTAAGATTAAAATGTATCCTATTTATCGGTCATAGAACAAAGACACTCAAGAACCAGACAGTGCAGCTCTATAATTTTCCTTGAGGCATGTTTACCAAGGGTGTCACTGTCACTCACTAGTCTACTGGACATTGCAATATGCATTTCTATACAAACTAAGAGAAGAAAGTGGACATACAAACTAAATAGAAGTTAAGAACTTGCATTTCATAGTCGCATCAACATTTGGGAAGATACATACAATGTTAAATGTTGTAAAGCTTGACCATGCCTAAAAGTACAAATAATGGAACAACGTAAGAAGCTCAATTGAAATGTTATGTTTCAATGACAAATAAACAGCATATTCTCCCTTTGTATCACCCACCATCTTACAAAAGCAGTGCTACTGTAGGAGTTGAAGCAATCTGCAGGGCACCTCCCTGGCAGAGCAGGTTTCATCAAGCAGCACCCATGTCTTTGACAATTGGAGCACCACCATCATTATGCAATGTCAAGGAGATGACTAACAGAGATCAGACTGTGGAAAGAGAAAACGATCAAATTAAGAAAATGTACGTATGCTGCTACCAGTAACAGTGTACAAGAAAGAAGCCAAAGTAATATAAAAATTACATTGTGTAACAATTGTGGAAACCATGTGTTAGATGCATTTATTTTGTAACATTCCACCCATTCCGCTCCAGCCACTACCATGAGCCCGTCCTCCCCAATTAAGGTGCCACCAACCTCCTGTGGTTCATACCTCCATAATCAGCACTATCTTATTTCCCCAACACCTTATCAATGGCATCAACCAATGTTGCCATTTTCTGCTCGTTGTCCACAAAGCCTGACCCCTCCTGCAGAAAGCAAATGTTGGATTGATACAATATTTTTTAAATATACTGTGCACACATGTTTTGTTGGGTGAAGAAACAAGTTCCACTGTTTGATACGGTACCTTCTTTGAGTGGACCAACTTGCCATTCACCTCCACCTCAAACCACCCAGAGGTTGAAGGTGTGCTTTCACCAGTCTGGTGAGTGAGTGATGGATAGAAAAGATGTGAGACAGAAAGAGGGGTGTCAGTATAGTAACTTGAAACAAACATCTGGTAACATCCATCTGCAATTTTCTGCTCTTTGGGCTACTTAAAAATGACTCACAATCTCAAGATCACCTGGGAATTCATCCTCAAGCTGTGTCTTGAGTCTGGTGAACTAAAAATGAAGGCATACATACCACTCAGATGTAGAAAGAATGATTAAATCAAAAGATTCATTTTTAATCAAATTGTACTAGCACATGTTTTAGTCCACATTTAATAGACACGTACCTTGGGCCTGTACCCTCATCCACCGCTAGGCATGAGAAACAGAGATTAGTGTCAAACAAACAGCATGCTTTCACTTCACTGTGCCATGTTTATGCAACTTTATTAGCAAATAGCTCCAGCAACTCATTTTTCAGAGAACACACAAATTTGGGTTGAAGGCCTACGATTTCTCCTACCTAACAATCAATCTAGCAATTTGCAAACGCAACCAAGCGGTAATGTTAACTAAATAAACCATTGCATGGAGGATAAACTGTACCGTCAGCAGTAGTAAAAATAGCAACCTACCAATAGATGATATGAACTTTGACTCCCATATCGCAAGTCGCAGCAGCCCTTCTCCGAGAGAGATAGTAGTTGCAAAAGGGTTGTCGGTGTAAGGCTATTTCCTTGATATTTGACGTTGTTATGAAATAAATAAGGCGGAGCGACCCACGAAACATCTTCATGAGGTCCCGGTTCACACAGGAGAGAACACATCTTTACCAAGGAGGAGAGATGTGTTTTTTGCATTACCAAAATATTTCACATGAAAACAAGTATGGCAAAAATAAATGCATGTTCTAGTCTTGATATTTGCATGCATATACATAACGTTTTCATACATAGATTTATTCACATAAGTAAATATATAAAACAGTACATTTTGTCTACCCCTAAAAGCTTGCATCAAATGGTTTGGTTGGGAAATTCGACCTTCCAACTACGTCATCGTTGCGTTCACGTGACCACTAGACTTTAGAGAACGAAGCCCTTTTAGCCTGGAAACTGCCACATCTTCTCCCGCCACAAAACACTTCAACAAAGATATTGTTAAAAACAAGTCGTTATTCTTCCCTAAGTGATTTGAAATAACCATTATATTTTTGCTTGATGTATTTGATAAAGGGAATATACTCTCTTATAGAATGTTCTTAGAAACATAACTTCTCATTACATTAAAATAATTTAATTCTAAATGAAAAGCAATACCTTCAGGATTTACTCAATTCATTAAATCTAATGTGTTTTGTAGAACATGTCAAGATAGAGGCACAATTTATGTTGTATGGTTGCCCCCAGCTGGATAAGAAATGTATTAAGGGAACGTTTACATTCCAAGAACAAGCGCTCTCTCTGGGGGAAATTCTTCTGGAATGTAGACATTACTGAAATTGAATGGAAAAAAGCTTGGTTGCTCCCTCACAAATGTTGTATTTCAAATGAAGTAAAACAAATTAACTTTAAAATATTGCACAAACTATACCATTGTAATAACTTTTACTAGCATGTTTTGTGATTTAAAAAAAGGGGAAACTACACGTTTTATGAGTGCGACTCTGTGAAGTTATTTTGGCACGTGTTAAGTAATTACATGTGTTATCTCATTAATAAGATCCATGTATTTACAATGAAAGGTGTAATATATTATTCAAATTAAAACAAACTACTGAATTAGTTGTTCATTTCTTAATTCTCTCTCGTCAATTTTACATACACAAAAACAAATATTTGAAATCTGTCCCCATACAATCTCTAGAATTAGTCAATGACAAAACAATGTATTCTTACAACTTTATCATAGTTTGATACAATTGTAACCCCTGACCCTTTTCTGATTATTTTATTTGAGATACTTGCAATTCTATGAAATTGTTGTCAGTGGCAATTCACTGGTAGTGATTTGTATTTCTTAAAATACAATACAAATATACATATAATTAAATCAAGAAATGACAGAATGAGTCCAATTCACAATCCAGCGATCTATTGGAGTGAACCAGTGGCAGGATCCACAATATAAATGCATAGTGTTTGTAGACAGTACATAATTTGGAAGAAAAATCCTGCCAGGATTGTGGTTTCCCAGGGAAAAATCAGTGGGTGGCCTGACATGACCAAGTTGTTGGAAATCTATCCCGTATAGTCATCTTTTCTAGGAACAAATGTTTTGTTGAATTATTTCTCTTCATTCAAAAGTGTTGGTGTTTTTGACTGCATTATTTGATGTTCTCTAGTTTTGCTTTGCCCAGCCCATCATAGGTTCAACCTGCCAGACTAAGCTAAACAGCTAATCCTTTATGCAAACGTTTCGAAGGTGGCACCAGGTGGGCAGGCAGCTCTCCTGGGAGCCCATTGCCCTCCAGCTTGGCCTCAATGAGGTGGATGGCTAGGGCAAACTCCTCATCATCCAGCATGCCATCACAGTCCACATCAGAAAGCCTCCAGATATGGCCAAGTACTGAGTTTGGCAGGTGGGTGCTGACCATCCACTCCTTGGCCTTAGTACCGCTCAGTTTGCCCTCATTTGGACAGAGATTGTAGAATATCTCATCATATTTGTGTTTATCTTTTGTCACCACCCACTCATCATTCTGCATTTCCCTGCTTACTCCACTCTTTGTAACTTGCTCAAAGAGAGACCAAGAAGGTTCTAAGAAGGTTCCATCCGGAATCCCTGGCAGGGAAGCCTTCTTCAGATCCTGTTGATGTAGTAAAGGCATCAGCTTTGCAATGTCATTGGACAGTAACTTGTCCAAGGAAGCCATTAGGCTGGGCTTGAGTGTCTTGAACTTAGTGAAATCTTGACCCATTAGCCGTTCCTGAGAACAGAAAAAAAGCAGGAAAGTCATACGAGCATGATTTTGAGTAAGTGATAATCAACTAGTCTGATTTTCTAGAAGTTGTACTGATCCTGAGAGCTTTCTGTTTCCTGTAATAAACACATCAGCAATAATCATTATGAGTAGGGCCCTGTGTTTTGTGCAATCATGTGACATGACTGGATTTGAACCTTTATTTGAAGCTTTTTCATTACATTTTTCCCTTTTGGTACAGCGCCATTGTCAGACAATTGCTTACATTTTTTTTGTGTAATTGTTATTTCTGGATGGCTTAAAATACAGGATAAAATATTACTATGTCACATTATGACTGCACAAAACATAGGACTAATGAGTTCTTGGTAAACGGAATAGGTAATCCAACCAAATATGCATGCAACAAAATTGGGAGGGTAGCAGACCTGCATCTTGGCACAGTCAGGGAAGTCACCAGCTGGTACTCGCTGTTGCTGTTGAATCTTGGAGAAGATGAGAGGAAGCTTATAGATCAGGTTCTGCTTCTTGCTCTCCTTGCAGAAAACTGTGGGCATCTCCTGCTTGAGATGGTTAATGATATGTGCATGGGCCTAGAGTGAGGAGGACAAAGATGGAAAGCACTTAACCTTTGTTTCAAAAGAGTCCCATCATTTTTATAGATTCATGCCTGTGCAAATGCTCTCCAAGTATACACTTATGTTTATTTTTATACAATTATATCAAATGAATATAGACAATAAACATGCCTCACCCTAACTAGGCGTGCCCTCTTAACTAGGTCATTAAGTTTCCGTACGGCAGCATTTCGAGGCAGGTTCCGGATATCCGCCAAAAGATCCTGTTCCTCAAGCTCCAGCAGTTGACAGTGGTCAGACAACAGACGTGGCTGTGACCAGAGGGAGACGATGTAAACCCGGAGTATTTCAGGTGTTTGAAACACCTTCCCCAGTGACCACATGAGAGCACCATACACTCGCATCAACTGTTGAGAGTCGACCCTGTCTGCTTTATTCAGTACCACACGCAGCTTGTCTTCATAGCCACACAGAGCCCCAAAGGCACGTGTGAGCTCGTCAGAGAACTCCAGTTTATGTGCATCAAACAGAAGGATGATGTGGTCCACACGTTCTGCAAACCAGCGCAGCACTGCTGGGAAATCATATCCTAAATTAAGAAAGAATAGCACAGAAGTTGTATGAAGTGGAACACTGAAATTGAATAACTATGAATTAGGTCAACATGCATAATCCCAGTGGACCTAAAATATTTCATTTGATTGAGCGGCTGTTAGCAGCTCCACCCTTGGATTAATATCTCCGCAGTCAAAATAATCTGCAGTCCTCCCATCCCATACAATAGTTTGACATCATACATTCTGCTTCAAATCAAGACCCACCCTCTCTCTGCGGACCGAGGGTGTCTCAGGGAGAGTTGGGATATCCCCCAAAAACATTTCCAATTCACAAGTGTATTAAACACACTTGTACAAATATAAAACACTCCAAATTATTGTTTTTTTAATCAACATTAGTCTTACAAGTCAAAATTCCAGCAGGATAAGGTATACGCAGAATACATGGACTACTGAAAAGTTTTTAAATTCAAACAATTGATTTGAGATAATATATTATGACAGTAGGACTTCTCCATGCCCCATTCAATGCATCTTTCTTGCATCTGACCTCGACTCGTTCTCCTCTTAGCCGAAGATAAGATGCCTGGTGTGTCAATAATGCTGATACTCTCCAGGACTTGATTTGGCAGCAGGGCACACTGGAACCTTGGGGAATGAGAAAACAAGAATTTGACTGTCTGCATTAAACTTTGCATGTTTTTCAAACATCACCGAAGATGCAATATGTGTTGAAATTGAAATTCTAAATAACATTTCCAAGCTTGTCCTCTTTGGTAGCACTAAAGTTAATGCAGCTCACTTTTTCATTTCTCATGACCCCCCTTTCCCTAATTCTCAGTTTTCCATCCACTCCTTGATTTGCCTTTTTGGCATGGTTATATTTCCTGTCCCTGCACCTCAATTAAAACATTTATTTTGCCAACAGCCACTAACTTTGCCCTGATGTCCTCTTACCTGTTCAGGAAGGTATTTCCAAAAGAGTTGAGGTGGCGAAAGGGCTTTTTGTAGTCTACTGACAGAGCATTGCCCGGGATCAGTTGTTCTACCTCCCCATGCATGATGGCAGTGAAGCTGTCTGTCGTGGGCTCTGGACCAACACGGCTACCTGGAAAGTCTTGCTCAAGGAGATATCTTTATCACACACAAAGAGAACCAATATACCATACACCATATAAAGAAAGACATTTGTATGGCAAATACTGTACCGGTGCCACAGGCCCGAGCCCTTACAATAAGTTATTTAATCTAAGTCACCTGATAAAAGTAGTCTTCCCTGTCGAGTATTGACCCATCACCAGCACCATCGGTTTGTTGTCAAAATCGGCTTCCTCAAAGCTGGGAGAGTGAAAGTGTTGGAAGCCATATTGCTTCTCTATGGGAAGCAGCCTCTTATAGTAAAGATACTTGAGCTCTTTTGTGACTGCGTTGACATCCTCCAGCGTTTCAGAATTTCTGTCCTTCAGCCCTCCACTAGACATGATGGTGGAGTAATATAGAACAAAAAGGTACTTGAAGTGTTGGTGAGTCTCTTATTCTGCTGTAGAAGAATGTGAAAAGTAGTGACTGCAAAGAATGAGCTGTAAATTGTGAATAGAACACAGTGGTCTGAGCTGCCTGAGCCTATGCTGCCTCGGAGACATGCTCAGAGGGTGGAGATGGGTGTTGACCACAGCTGTTCAAGTGCACCTAACACAGACATATCACTTGGGATTGGGTGGAGGAGTGAAACAATGCAATTTTCTACTGAGAAAGCGAATAAGAAAAGCTCGGACATAATACAAATTTTTAAAAAGCTCAGACACATGGTACCAATAAAAATGGTCAGCCCTGGCCTCCCAAATGGCGCAGAGGTCTAAGGCACTGAATCGCAGTGTTGCTGCATCATTACAACCTGGGGTTCGATCCCAGGCTGTGTCATTACCGTCCATGACCGGGAGTCCCATAGGGCGGCGCACAATTGGCCCAGTATCGCCCGGGTTATGAGAGGGTTTGGCTGGGGGGCTTTACTTGGCTCATCGCGCTCTAGAGACCTCTTATGGCGGGCTGGGTGCCTGCAAGCTGACACCGGTTGTCAGTTGAACGGTGTTGCCTCCGACACATTGGTGCGGCTGGCTTCCGGGTTAAGCGAGCGGGTGTTAAGAGATGCAGTTTGGCGGATCATGTTTCAGAGGACGCATGACTCGACCTTCCCCTCTCACTCTACCGTTGGGGAGTTGCAGCGATGAGACAAGATCGTAGTCACGAAATTGGAAGAAAAAAAAAGGGCAAAAAAATGGAATAATAATCATTTAAAAAAAATTGGCAGCCCTTGTGCCAAACCAGAAGACGAATAGGAAAGCAAGTATTCCTATGCAATTCATCAGCCAGTCAGGCCAGTTAGTTTGGCAGACTGGTCTCATAGACTATGCCGTAACATAGAAAACATAAATCCGGGACTCAAATTATACTGAACAAAAATATAAAATGCAACATGAATTTAAAAGAGTTACAGTTCATATAAGGAAATCAGTCTATTGAAATAAATAAATTAGGCCCTAATCTATGGACTTCACATGACTGGGAATGCAGATATGCATCTGTACCTTAAACTTGATTTATTATGATTATTTTTTAAAGGTAGGGGCGTGGATTGGGGGCGTGGATCAGAAAACCAGTCAGTATCTGGTGTGACCATTTGCCTCAAGAAGCGTGACATCTCCTTCGCATAGAGTTGATCAGGCGGTTGTGACCTGTGGAATGTTGTCCCACTCCTCTTCAAATGGCTGTGCAAAGTTGTTGGATATTGGCGGGAACTGCAACACGCCGTCGTAACATGCTCAATGAGTGACATGTCTGGTTAATATGCAGGCCATGGAAGAACTGGGAAATGTTCAGCTTCCGGGAATTGTGTACAGATCCTTGCGGCATGGGGACGTGCATTATCATGCTTAAACAGGAGGTGATCGCAACGGAAGAATGGTACGACAAGGGGCCTCGGGAACTCGTATCTCTGTGCATTCAAATTGCCATTGATAAAATGCAATTGTGTTCGTAGCTTATGCCTGCCCATACCATAACCCCACCGCCACCATGGGGCACTCTATTCACAACATTGACAACAGCAAACTGCTCGTCCACACAACGCCATACATGTGATCCGTGGTTGCGAGGCTGGTTGGACACACTGCCAAATTCTGTAAAAAGACTCGAGGCAGCTCATGGTAAAGAAATTAACATTCAATTCTCTGGCAACAGCTCTGGTGGACATTCCTGCAGTCAGCATGCCAATTGCACGCTCCCTCAAAACTTGAGACATCTGTGGCATTATGTTGTTTGACAAAACTGCACCTTTTAGAGTACACCTGTGTAATGATCATGTTGTTTAATCAGCTTCTTGATACGCCACACCTGTCTGTTGGATGGATTATCTTGGCAAAGGAGAAATGCAGGGATGTAAACAAATTTGTACACAAAATTTGAAAGAAATAAGCTTTTTGTGCATATGGAACATTTCTGGGATTTTTTTTTCTGCTCATGAAACCAACACTTTACATGTTGCGTTTATATTTTTGTAGTTCAGGAAGTGTACTGGGCTTTAACTAAGTGGTATTTCCTCTATTGTGTGAGTGTTGATGAAAGTTACATTTGTCTCACTCAGGTGTTGTTTTAAAATAAATGTTATTTAAATACTTTTGTTTGTTTGAAAATTGTTTGAATGTTCTTGAACCATTCCTTTAATGCAACAGTTCTTCACGGATTAGTGTTCGAGACATTTCTTACTTCTAAATGAACATCATGCTGAAATGATTGTACAAGCGTCGCTGCTGAACCCGTGTTTTTACTTCATGCAAACCAAGGACAAAGTGCAACAACTCCTCACAACTTTACATATAGGATACATATTATTTGGTATGGTACACATTGAAAGCCCTTTACAACGACTTATGAAAATTCACAGCTCACATGTAGATATGTGGGCCAGACGCTAGTAGGCCAGACACTTTTTTACATGTAAAAACAGACGGCACACAAGTGTGGCTTTGAGCCCAATAGCTGCATTATTTGTTTGCCTTGTCATTGATTTTTCAACTCTTTACCTAGACGAGTTGAAATCAGCTAAATCTTAAGCAGGAATGGATGGATATTTTCTCACAGGCCTATGTTGAGTGGGCATATCCACGACTCTGTTCTTACTATGATACTGACTACAAGCTCACAACTCCTCCCCTCCCACCCAAGTCTTGCTCTCATAGGACACTAAAGACTGATACAGAGTCTCTCTTGTCTTCTTGGCTCCATTCTTGTCACTGCCCCTTTCTCCATGCACCGTAGACCCTCCCATCAGTTTCTCCACATAGTCACTGTTCTGGTGAAGGAAAAGAATATGATCCAAATGCTGGGGCCCCAGAATGGCCCTGCGTTGAGCAACAGTAGTCTCTCTAGGAGCAAAAGCTCTGTCTGCAGCCACAGCCGTAGTAGGAATAGCCAGAAATGTACGGGCAAGTCTGGCCACGGCAGGGAAGCGATGCTCCTTAGAGTGCCACCAGTGGAGAGGTGACAGGCTACGTTTGCACAAAGGCTCTGCAATGTAGTTCTCCAGCTGTTGGTGGATCTCAGGCATTCGCTCAGTGGGATCCTCTCCTAGCAGTATGTCGTACATGGTTTTGGCCACTGGGCTCATTTGATTATAGGAAGGGGGCTGCAGATGAACGATTGATGAACTCTCCGTCAACAATCTCATATTAGTCACTCCCCTTTCCCTTCCCTCTTCGCCCTTATCACCCCTTTTATCACACTCTCTGCTTATTTCCTCTGCCTCCATTTGCGCTTGAGCAGATAACAGTTCTTTAACCTTGTCGTGCAGCTTACTACGTGCATGTGGGCTGAGGAAGCGCAGCTCCTTAAACCTCGGGTCCAGGAATGAAGAGAGGACGGCAGGGCTGTCCAGTAAGGCCTCCTCTTCACCCAGTCTCCACTGTCGCTCCATTCCTGACTGCACGGTCTCCATGACTCCTCGAGCCACAGGGCAGCTGCTCTCTGCAATGTGTTGCCTTAGGACACGGAATACGCCATGCAGGCACGGCATAAGGGCGGAGATGGACACATTTATGTCCTCACTCAAAAAGGAGGCAGCGATGCGCATGGTCTTAAGAACTGGCACCAGCTCCTGGAGGAGACGCCACTGGTGGTCCACTAAATTTGGAGCAGCTTTCTGCTCCTCTAGAACAGAGCTCACCACCCATTTCAGCCCTAGCAGACTTTCACACATGTCAATAGTAGTTGCCCAGTGCCCTGGGTCATCCAGCGCCAGACAAGCACCGGCTTTATTAGCAGCTTCTGCTTTGTGGATCAGAGCGGCAGCAGCAGGTGTGTCATGCTGGAAATGTGAAATAATCCTGCGGGCCTCAGAAAGAGCCTGTCTGACAGGTTCCATCCATAGTCCTTCCTGGATGCAGAGTTTGAGGGCTTCCCCTGCACAGTGTAATGCTACCCAGCTCTCTGGGAGATCCTGAGGCGATTGGCCTGGTCCAGCAATTTGATTTTCTTTCTGAAATCCCATATTCGCAGTCCCTCTAGCCTCTGAGGTCTTGGGAGTATCGTGCACAACACAGAAAACAGAGCTCTGAGGGAGATGGAAGTCAGAGAGAACTGCCTTTAGGGTGTCACCAAATTGAGGTAACCCACTTCCACAAGCCCTCTCTCTGATAACGGTCATGGGACGGGTCTGCAGCACACAACGGGCCAAGCGCCAGTCTTTGTCAATAAAATGTGCACTTACAGTTAAGAACACCCGGCCGCTTGCTCCCACCTCACAACCTGCTACTGACCTCCAGTATTCAGTGCAAAGTGTTATGCCACGTGGTGCCAGGCCAGACTGAAGACACTGCTGCAGTTGCAGTTTAAGAACATCATAGCGATGCCAAATAAGGCTGCCGAGCTGAGAGGGAGATGGCACTGGGTACTGTGGTTCTAAGCAGCTCAATAGAAGACGAAATCCCCTCTCCTCCACCACAGACAGTGGCTGCAAGTCCCTGTACACCACTTCTAATATTAGGTCAGTCAGGAAGCCAGTTCGCTTATCATTGGATTCCTTGATACATGTGCCACTGCGACTGCTATCACTAAAGTGGTTGTTCTCACTGTATAGTAATCCAGTATTTGAATTTGACGGTTCCAAATCTCGGCTGCAGACAGGGTTGGCATTGGCACCGCCTCCTACATCTTGGGGAGCACATGTGATTCGTGAACGTTTAGCCGTCCCTTGTTCAGGAGATGAGTCAGCATCCTGCTGCTCCTCTTTTACAACTACGTGCAAATCTGGCTGGAACATGAATGTGTTGGCAGTAGTAGATGTAGTGGAGATGTTGCAGGGGAATCTGGGCTGGGCCATTGGCTGAAGTGATGTAGCTGGAAAAGGGGCCAAGGCCACCACTGTGTTATGGAGTACAGGTGGACCATTGTCACGTATATTATGTTTGCGGACAAGGTGCTCCCTCATAGTCGTAGTGCTGTTGTGAAAAGACAACTGTCTCTTGCATATATTACACTCAACATACATCTCATTAAGCTGGATATAATAATTCCAAACTGTAGACTTGCGTCTATCCAGAACCAGTCCTGGTGGTCCCCGATCCCCCCTCCTCCTCAAATTTGATCCCAGACTGCTGGACAACGGGTACCCTCGGAAATCCATGTTAGAGTTGTCAGAGATCACTGGAATGCAAGATAAATACACATTTGTTCAATGTTAGGTCATTCTGCGACTAATTGCCATTTAACTACTTTGGCAATAACTAATTAAAAAGGGCACAGAAAGCATGCACTAAATTGTATGATACACAATAATGTTTGGCATGCATTTTGATTTTCTTTTCTATCTCAAAACGTGACTCAGGATCTCAAGATGTTCTCCTGACAGAAATATTTTCTCCACCAAAGAGTTAGAGGTCCCTTTGCACCTGCCCTGTCTGTCAGTTCAGACTAGGGTCCATTGATCTTTGATAATGGTATAGTTCACCTGAGATGAACGACTATATCCAACTACTAATTATCTCGAGTCCAGAAAAATGTGGTTATATACATTTTCTTTTTTTTAAATGCATCACAAATATCGGAACTCCATCTGAATACCTAAATAAAATTACAGCGCCCGTAGATTCAAAATAAGGCCATCTCTATCAAACCAGAGACCTTTGAACGGGAACTGATCAAACACTTTGGGTTATAGTCAAAAGTGCATGCGCGGAGAAAAACGAGAAACATTCAAATACCCAAGTACAATTTTGACCAAATGAATGCATATTATCATGCAAAAATACCTGTGATTTCCGAGTCGGACTCTACATCTTCACTAGGTGTAGCTTTAGTGATGAGAGGATGTTTTTTTCGCAAATGGTATTGCAAGCTTGTTTTGCTGCGGTGGTAGGAAAAGCTCTGTTCGCAATGGAAACAGTAAACTATGCTTTTGTCTGTTAAGATTCCTTTCGCATCTAATTTAAAGCCAAAACTTCCATATAAACTTCCTTTGAGTGGTTTATAGCCTTCCATTGTTAGTAGTAATGGTCAATTACATAGATAACCTTTGCTAAAAAAAAAAATGTCTCACAAAAGTACCATACCACCACGTGTTTTTATTACTGATCACCTGATTTTACACTTCCGGTTTCAGTGTGACGTGACGCGTAGTTAAACATAAATACATTTGACTGAGTTTACTGTTTTCTGCAGTGGACACCACGTACGATTTTCAGAGCTCACGAATAATAATTTGTTTTAAAAATATGGATAATTCCGGGAAAGAGAAGGAGGCTTTGACTCTCATGGCCGAGGCTGATAAAAAGATGAAGTCCTCACGAGGATTAGGGACGTTGTTCGGGTAAGCTCAAACTGGCCTAGCCAACCTTTAGTAGCTATCGTTAGCGTGTTTGTTTTGTATTAGCTAACGTTCGCTACTTGTTCCAGATCCCATACATGCATTTTAGCAAGAAAGTATGTAGCTGCGAAACACAATAAAAATGACTAAAATCATAACGTTATGTACAGTGACGATAACGTTAACTAACTAGCTACGTCACACTCACACACCAAATGTTTAGCCACAGTCTCATCAGATTCCCTGTTCAACTGTGGTCTACTGACAGTGTTGTCATGTCACTTTGCTGGCTCCACCTGTTAAGTGGTTTAGCCAACTCCTCTTTTCTCCCCAAAATTTTTTAAACAAGATGACAACAACAACACATCTCTGTTCCTTTTCTGTTTCATGAGTTAGTAGTTTTGCATCTTTTTTTTGCGGCTTTTTAAAAATTATCTTTATTCCATACGTAATAGTCTACGTATATATTATTATGATTTTATTTTATTTCCTATATTTCTCTAGTTTTTGGAATCAAACGAGGAAATTAGCATCAAAACATTCCTTTACATTCATTTCCTTTACAATCAATCTCAAAAAAGGATTTGAGATTGATTGTAAGGAAAGTTAAAATATCGAGAATATCCCTAAATTTGCCCCCTCCGCTTTCTTAATCATGAACTTTGTTGACATCCAATTGGCAACAGATTTTCATGCTACTATTCAAAAATCCGCGTAAAAAACTATATGTGCAATTTCCCAACAGAGATGTTTCCATTAAATTGGGCTTGTTGCAGATAAAAGACTGCGCGATGACGTAGTGCAAATAAAATATATTTTGCAGTTAAATTCCCATGTACGGAATAAAACATACACGTTAAATGGGTTTCCATCGCATTTTCCACTCTACTGATGGCTATATCACACTTTTTTTGTTGCGTTATATAGTCTGCTATAGGCAAATGCGCTCTATCCCAAAGCCCTTTCGAGGGTCTTATTCTGGTGACGCTATAATCGATGTTTGGCTGCCATTTGACAAACAGAAATAGTCTCGCTCTTTTGTCCATAATAATAATATCATGTAGGCTATATGTGCACTCTAGCCAACAGTGCTGTTGGTTAGAAACGTGCCAATATCAGAGTTGGCACACTCGCTATATATCGCAATATTGTTTGGAAACTCATTTAACTTGTATTTTTTATTCAGTACATGGGAATTTAACAGCAAAATATATTTTATGTGCACTACGTCATCACGCACAGACTTGTATACGCAACAAGTCAATTTGATGGGAACATCTCTGTTGGGAAAATGGGCATATTGTTTTTAAACGGATTTTTGAATATTTGCATAAAAATCTGTCTCCAATTAGATGGGAATAAATGTATCTGGAACACCCTTTTTTGTCTTGTTCCTTCATTGTCATGACCAACATGTTTTAATAGTGACATGTAGTATAAGGTCTAAATAACATTTTCTGTCTTTTTCTCCAGAGGTTCATCCCGCAAGTATGAGGAAGCCTGTGACATATATGTGAGGGCAGCAAACATGTTCAAAATGGCCAAGAATTGGAGTGGTAAGATTTGGTTAGAATTGAATAGTGGACATTTAGAACTGCAAGGGGTGTGGGGTGTAACCAACATAATATCTTGGTTCATATTTTGTTCCAGCTGCTGGCAATGCATTCTCTCAAGCAGCACACCTTCATCTGCAGATGGACAACAAACTTGACGGAGCCATCAATTTCCTTGATGCAGGCAATGCTTTCAAAAAGGCAGACCCACAGGGTACATCCCATTTTACTTTACACCCTGAAAAAATATTACAGTTGCATTATCAAGATTATTGGGGTTATGGGACAGACATGCATAAATATTAATATATTCTCAAGGGTTGAAAAATGTATGTCACTGTATATGGGTTTCTAATTGAATGTACTTTTTATCTCCACAGAAGCCATCAACTGCCTGAACCAAGCCATTGAAATTTACACAGACATGGTGAGACGCTGGGAATATTTCTGCATTCACTACACAGTGTAATAATAAAGAAGTAAATCTCAAGCTTGCTCAATGATAGACAATTGTGCCTGGTGTTCAGGAGCACTAGTTGTATGGTGTGTTGATTATTATTTCACTTCTTCTTGTCTGCAGGGCCGTTTCACCATCGCAGCCAAACACCACATATCTATTGCTGAGATCTACGAGAGTGAGCTATTAGATGTTGATAAGGCCAGTCACTCATAAGAGCCTAATAGAGAATGTGGTATCCTGTAATGTATTATATATATATATATTTTTTTTTAAATTAATTTAACGTTTATTTAACTAGGCAAGTCAGTTAAGAACAAATTCTTATTTTCAATGACAGCCCACACCGGCCAAACCCGGATGACACTGGGCCAATTGTGCGCTGACCTATGGGACTCCCAGTCACGGCCGGCTGTGATATAGCCTGGATGTACTGTTTTTCATAGATCTTTCGCACATATTTCAGCCTTTGATATCATTGAGAGGCCAGGGAAAGTAAATGTTATTTTTTTAATCCACAGGCCATTTGTCACTATGAACAGGCAGCAGATTACTACAAAGGGGAAGAGTCAAAGAGGTATGTATTTTAACCTTCTTGCATAATTCCTTATGGGATTTACTGGTGTATTCCATCCTAATTTTCATACCTTTCTCTTGGTGTTGTGTTAAATGTCTTTTGAACTGATGATTTACTTGCCAATCAAATTGTAGTGCTGCAAATAAATGCCTTCTGAAAGTTGCCACCTACACTGCCCAACTGGAACAGTACCAGAAAGCCATTGACATTTATGAACAGGTGTGTATTAACTCTTGTACATTGCATTCAGAAAGTATTCAGACCCCTTGACTTTTTTTCCACATTTTGTTACGTTACAGCCTTATTTGAAAACCTATTGAATTGTTTTTCCCCCTCATAAATCTACACACCATACCCCATAATAACAAAGTGAAAACAGGTTTTTAGAAATACTTTATTTACATAAGTATTCAGACCCTTTGCTATGAGACTTGAAATTGAGCTCGGGTGCATCCTGTTTCCATTGATCATCCTTGAGATGTTTCAACAACTTGAACGGAGTCCACCTGTGGTAAATTCAATTGATTGGTCATTATTTGGAAAGGCACACACCTGTCTATGTAAAGTCCCATAGTTGACATTGCATGTCAGAGCAAAGACCAAGCCATGAGGTCAAAGGATTTGTCTGTAGAGCTCTGAGAGAGGATTGTGTCGTGGCACAGATCTGGAGAAGGGTAGAAAATATTTCTGCAGTATTGAAGGCCCCCAAGAACACAGTGGCTCCCATCATTCTTAAATGGAAATTTGTAACCACCAGGAATCTCCCTAGAGCTGGCTGCCGGGGAAAACTGAGCAATTGTGGGAGAATGGTCTTAGTCTGACAGAGCTCCAGAGTTCCTCTGTGGAGATGGGAGAACCTTCCAGAAGGACAACCATCTCTGCACTACTCCACCTTTATGGTAGTGGCCAGAAGGAAACCACTCCTCAGTAAAAGGCACATGACAGTCCGCTTGGAGTTTGCCAAAAGGCACCTGAAGGACACTCGCCATGAGAAACAAGATCAAATCAAATTGTATTTGTTATATGCGGTGAATACAACCTTACTGTGAAATGCTTACTTACAAGCCCTTAACCAACAATGCAGTTCAAGAAATAGAGTTAAGAAAATATTTACTAAATAAACTAAAGTGAATTTTTAAAGTAAATAAAAATAAAGTAGCACAAGAAAATTACATAACAATATTGAGGCTATATGCGGGGGTACAATTTAGTTGAGGTAATTTATAAAGTGACTATGCATAGATAATAAACAGTGAGTAGCAGCAGTGTAAAAACAAAGGGGGGGGTCTCAATGTAAATAGTCTGGGTGGCCATTTGATTGAATTGTTCAGCAGTCTTATGGCTTGGGTGTAGTAGCTGTTAAGGAGCCTTTTGGTCCTAGATTTGGCTCTCTGGTAACAGAGAGAAGTGTCTGACTGGTGACTGGAATCTTTGACAATATTTTGGGCCTTCCTCTGACACCGCCTAGTATATAGGTCCTGGATGTCAGGAATCTTGGCCCCAATGATTTACTGGGCTGTACCTACTACCCTCTAGCGCCTTACGGTCAGATGCCGAGCAGTTGCCATGTGATAGAAATGGACAGGATGCTCTCGATGGTGCAGCTGTAGAACTTTTTGAGGATCTGGGAACCCATACCAAATATTTTCAGTCTCCTGAGGGAGAAAAGGTGTTGTGCCCTCTTCACGACTGTCTTGGTGTGTTTGGACCATGATAGTTCATTGGGGATGTGGACACTAAGGAACTTGACATTCTCGACCCACTCCACTTTAGCCCTGTAGATGTTAATGGGGGCTTGTTCGGCCCTCCTTTTCCACGTTCAGCTCCTTTATCTTGCTCACATTGAGGGGAGAGGTTGTTGTCCTGGCACCAGACTGCCAGGTCTGACTTCCTCCCTATAGGCTGTCTCATCATTGTCGGTGATCAGGCCTACCACTGTTGTGTCGGCAGCAAACTTAATGATGGTGTTGGAGTCGTGCTTGGCCACACAGTCGTGGGTGAACAGGGCGTACAGTAGGGGACTAATCACCCACCCCTGAGGGGCCCCATTGTTGAGGATTAGTGTGGCAGATGTGTTGTTGCCTACCCTTACCACCTGGGGGCAGCCCATCAGGAAGTCCAGGATCCAGTTGCAGAGGGAGGTGCTTAGTCCCAGGGTCCTTTGCTTAATGATGATCTATCTTTGTGGGCACAATGGTGTTGAGCTGTAGTCAATGAAAAGCATTCTCACATGGGTGTTCCTTTTGTGCAGGTGGGAAAGGGCAGTGTGAAGTGCAATAGAGATGGCATCATCTGTGGATCTGTTAGCGCAGTATGCGAATTGGAGTGGGTCTAGTGTTTCCAGCATGATGGTGTTGATGTGAGCCATGACCAGCCTTTCAAAGCACTTCATGGCTACCGACTTGAGTGCTACTGGCGGTAATCATTTAAGCAGGTTACCTTCGCTTTCTTGGGTACAGGGATTATGGTGGTCTGTTTGAAACATGTAGGTATTACAGACTTAGACAGGGAGAGGTTGAAATTGTCACTGAGGAAACTTGCCACTTGGTCCACGCATACTTTGAGTACACATCCTGGTAATCCATCTGGCCCTCTGCTTTGTGAATGATGACCTGTTTAAAGGTCTTACTCACATTGGCCACGGAGAGCATGATTACACAGTCTTCTGGAACATTTGGTGCTCTCATGCATGCCTCAGTGTTGCTTGCCTCGAAGCGAGCAAAACAAGGCATTTGGCTTGTCTGGTAGGCTCGCAGCACTGGGCAGCTCGCTGCTGGGTTTCCCTTTGTAGTCCGTAATATTTTTCAAGCCCTGCCACATCCGATGAGCGTCAGAGCCATTGTAGTAGGATTCAATCTTAGTCCTGTGTTGACACTTTGCCTGGTTGATGGTTCGTCTGAGGGTATTTTGGATTTCTTTATAAGCGTCCGGATTAGTGTCCCGCTCCTTGAAAGCGGCAGCTCTAGCCTTCGCCTTCAGCTCGGTGCGGATGCTGTCTGTAATCCATTGCTTCTGGTTGGGACATGTATGTAGTTCAGTCACTGTGTGGACGACGTCGATAAACTTATTGACGAAGCCGGTGACTGAGGTGGTATATTCTTCAATGCCATTGGATGAATCCTGGAACATATTCCAATCTGTGCTAGCAAAACAGTCCTGTAGCGTAGAATCCGCATCATCCGACCACTTCCATTTTTGAGTGAGTCACTGGTAATTCCTGCTTTAGTTTTTCCTCGTAAGCAGGAATCAGGAGGATAGGATTATGGTCAGATTTGCCAAATGGAGGGCAAGGGAGAGCTTTGTATGTGTCTATTTGTGGAGTAAAGGTGTTCTAGAGTTTTTTTTTCCCCTCTGGCTGCACATGTGACATGCTGGTAGAAATGAGATAAAACAGATTTAAGTTTCCTGCATTAATGTCCCCGGCCGCTAGGAGTGCCACTTCTGGATGAGCATTTTCTTGTTTGATTATTGCCTTATACAGCTCGTTGAGTGCGGTCTTAGTGCCACCATCGGTTTGTGGTGGTTTAGATGGCTACGAATAATATAGATAAGAACTCTCTTGGTAGATGGTGTGGTCTACAACTTATCGTGAGGTATTTTTCATTCAAGGGATTTTCTTTATTTGACTATTTTCTACATTGTAGAATAATTATGAAGACATCAAAAATATGAAATAACACATATGGAATCATGTTGTAACCAAAAAAAGTGTTAAACAAATAATTTTGATATTCTTTAAATAGCCACCCTTTGCGTTGATGACAGCTTTGCACACTCTTGGCATTTCTCTCAACCAGCTTCATGAGGTTGCCACCTGGAATGCATTTCAATTAACAGGTGTGCCTTTCTTAAAAGTTCATTTGTGGAATTGCTTTCCTTCTTAATGAGTCTGAGCCAATCAGTTGTGTTGTGACAAGGTAGGGGTGGTATACAGAAGATAGCCCTATTTGGTAAAATACCAGGTCCATATTATGGCAAGAACAGCTCAAATAAGCGAAGAGAAACGACAGTCCATCATTCCTTTGAAAGTTTCTTCAAGTGCAGTCGCAAAAACTATCAAGCGCTATGATGAAACTGGCTCTCATGAGGACTGCCACAGGAATGGAAGACCCAGAGTTACCTCTGCTGCAGAGGATAAGTTTGTTCGAGTTACCAGCCTCAGATATTGCAGCCCAAATAAATGCTTCAGAGTTCAAGTAACAGACACAGCTCAACATCAACTATTCATAGGAGACTGTGTGAATCAGTCCTTCATGGTCGAATTACTGCAAAGAAACCACTACTAAAAGACACCAATAAGAAGGAAAGACTTGATTGGGCCAAGTATTACGAGCAATGGACATTTAGACTGGTGGAAATTTGTCCTTTTGGTCGAGTCCAAATTGGAGATTTTTGGTTCCAACCGCTGTGTCTTTGTGAGATGGTGTGGGTGAACGAATGATCTCCGCATGTGTGGTTCCCACCCTTAAGCATGGAGGAGGAGGTGGTGCTATGGTGTGGGGGTGCTTTGCTGGTGACACGGTCTGTGATTTATTTTGAATTCAAGGCACGCTTAACCAGCATGGCTACCACATCATTCTGCAGCGACACGCCATCCGCTTTGGGCTTAGTGGTACTAACATCCATTTTTCAACAGGACAATGTCCCAACTCACCTCCAGGCTGTGTAAGGGCTATTTTACCAAGAAGGAGAGTGATTGAGTGCTGCATCAGATGACCTGGCCTCCACAATTCCCTGACCTCAACCAAATTGAGATGCTTTGGAATGAGTCGGACTGCAGAGTTAAGGAAAAGCAGCCAACAAGTGCTCAGCATTTGTGGGAACTCCAAAACTGTTGGAAAAGTATTCCAGGTGAAGCTTGTTGAGAGAATGCCAAGAGTGTGGAAGGGTGGCCTTTTGAAGAATCTCAAATATAAAATATATTGTAATTTATTTAACACTTCCTTTTGGTTACTACATGATTTCATAGTTTCGATGTCTTCACAATTACTCCACATTTGTAGAAAATAGTAAAAGAAAAACCCATGAATGAGTAGGTGTTCTAAAACTCTTGACCGGTAGTGTATAAGCTCTGTCCTGACGATGTCGTCGTCCAGCCACGTCTCGGTGAAACTTCATATTTTACTTTTATGTAATGTCCGGTTGGTAGGGTAGTCTTAATTGTAAATCGCCCAGTTTGTTTTCCAATGATGGCACGTTGGCCAATAATACGGAGGGAAGTGGTGGTTTACCCACTCGTCTGTGAATTCTTACAAGGCACCCTGCCCTCCTCCCCCTTTTCTTCTATCTTTTCTTCACGCTGATGAGGGGAATTTAGACCTTGTCTTGACAAGAGAATTATCTTTGTCCAGTTCGAGGTGAGTAATCGCTGTTCTGATGTCTAGAAGCTCTTTTCGGTCATAATAGATGGCAGCATCAACATTTATGTTCAAAATGAGTTACAAACAATGTGAAAATACAGAAAGAGACCATTTTGGTTAGGAGCCCGTAAAATGCAAAGGCTGTAACGTAACAAAATGTGGAAAAAGTCAAGGGGTCGGAATACTTTCCGAATGCACTGTATATTATGGTGATTTAAGTCACCAATTAACTTAGTGGGCTTTCCCAGTTACCTCATTATGAGTTTGTTTTGTGTAATTCCTAGATCGGAACATATGCAATGGACAGCGTCCTGTTGAAGTATGGCGCTAAAGACCACTTCTTCAAAGCAGCTCTTTGTCACTTCTGTGTGGACATGCTTAATGCAAGGGTGAGCCTTTTATTTACTTATACCTACACCACACAGCCTCTATGTACTAGTTTTGACCCTGTTCATATCTCTTGTCTACCAACAGCTGTCTGTACAGAGATATGAGGATATGTTTCCAGCCTTCTCAGACGCTAGAGAGTGCAAACTGGTTAAGGTAAGTCTGTGTTTCAAAGTTAAACAGCTCTTTAAATGGCTTTTTATCTGAGTGGATACTGAATATAACATTTATGGTTATTTGTAGTAGAAACCTAAAATAAATTATGGCATTTCCTGAGTGTTGTATTGTCTACAATACATGTCTTGTGTTTATTTTAACAGAAACTTCTAGATGCATATGAGGAGCAGGATGTTGACGCATTCACTGATGCGGTAGGTTTTTCTTATACTTGCCATTCCCATGATAACTGAATTATGTTTGTCTATTAAACCATTTCTACTTCTCTTAACAGGTGAAGGACTTTGACTCCATCTCAAGATTGGATCAGTGGAACACTACTATGTTACTTAGGATAAAGAAACAAATACAGGATGACGAGAGCGACCTTCGCTAATCCCCTCCCCTCTACTAATCATCATCATCATCATCTCCCTCACTACTCCTGGAACTTTATCACATCACATTCCTGAATAACTTACCAATCTTACATTTTTCTCTCTGAGTGGTTTCATCCTTTAATCACCAGGCATTGAACCCTTTAGTGTTTCATAACTGTCTATCCACTTATCAATCTGTGTGGTGTGTTGTCAAGCAATACGGGTCCTGGCCCAGACGCCAAAGAACTACTGGCTAAAACCTGTGTAGAATAGCACCAGGTAGATAAAGGTGTAGCCTACTGTACTAGCTAGCCTATCAAATGAAGTGGATAATAACTTTGTTGTAGTTTATTTCTGTTGTGTTGTTTTCTGTAATAGTACCTCCACACAACTGGCTTAAGTGTTAATGGTTTTAGGTCATTTCTGACCTGGACATTTCCAGAGGCAACAGTATATTCTACTAGAACATACAGTATATGTCTTAAATTGGTTAGTTCATTAAAAATAGTGTTTTAGTCATTGAGGCTTCTACTTTTAAATATATTGGTCATTACTCGATTATGCTGCTGTTGTGTTACACAGTAGCAAAGTCCCATCAACCAAAAATGTGTTAGTTGCTATCTTATATTGAATTAAGACTTTGGAAGAGATGGAACACATGTTTTTAACTCTGAGTATAATTATTTCAGTGGGTCTACTAGCAGCCATTCCCCTTTCAATCATTATTTCTTGATCTCTGAACTGTGAACATTTTGAATTTTGTTTTATTATTATACTGTAGATACTATTTTTGTTGTCATTCCAAATGAGATCCCTTAATTCTTCCACAGGAAGCTGGATTACCTCAGTGCTATTGGCAGAACTAGGATGATTCCATGGATTAACCTGTATTATCCCATGTTTTTATTTATTTCACAGCTTGATTAAACATTTGGTTTTCAATGATCTTCTGGCTTGATTAATAACAGGTCACATGTTGTACATTAATGTATTACTCAAACAGCTGTATTACACAGCTACAGATGACTGTGATTGAAGGATGTGCAAGTTTGCAGTGAAACAAAAGCAGTTCATTATCCATATAATTTTCTGCCTCATTTGATCTACAGAATGGATTTGAACCTAATTCACTGGGATAGACAGATTAATCCAATATGAATTAGATTTGACCACAGACTTGTATTGCATTACATGTTTTGTTGTAATGCAAAATACATTTTTAAAATTATGTATTTTTCTTATTCTCTAGTTTCTGTCAGGCTCATTTATGGTTAGAGATATCTTATTGAAGGAACACCCCACATATTCTGACAGGTCTTATCATTGAGGTAATGAGTTCCTTGTCTGCTTCATATTGAAACTAATAAACAGTGAAGTCTGCCATGCCAACACATCTGACTACGCTCTGAAATCCAAGAAAGATTATTCAACAAAAAGATGTGAATTAAATGCACAATTTTCTCAGTTAATCTTCAAAAACAGCTTTGTGATTGTAAAAATAAAAGAGGCACGGGACATTGCTCTGTGAATTGTTTAATTTGTGCTTTCTTGACAAATTATGGCTTTAGTCAACATTCAATTTTGTAATGTAGTGTCTGTTTCCTACAAAGTCCTCCTCAATCATCATCCTCCTCTTCATCTCCACCCAGGCCCTCTGTCTCATCTTGGGCAGCCTTCTGCTCCTCCATGGCTGCTTTCAGGGCCTGCTCTTCCTCCAGACTGGGGTCCAGGGCCTCTGTAATCTCTGGCCCACTGGTGTATTCTCGCTGGGGCATAGTTGGAAAAGTTGGGGTGTAGGCTTCCCCTGCAAATTTCAGGCCCCAGCCAAAGTATATGTTCTCAAAGTTCCTAAATTAGGAAACAACAAAAACATTTATTTGATTGGGGATGTTGTCTATGCCACAGTTACAACAACATATAACAAAACATTCCCTGAATAACATTCAGAAAATAAAGAACCCAAACTTACTTCCCACTGGCATAAGCATAAGCCCCTGGCCAGAGGTTGGAGCGTAGCACTGCAATAGCAAACTGAGAGATGAGGGTGGAGGACATCTTGGAGCTCCAGGGAGGGGTTGTGGTAATCTCTGAAATGCACATACAAGCAAACAGTCAAACAGACAGCATGCTACCAGAATCGAGTGAAAATGAGTGAAAATGTCTCTTCACCTTATCCTAGGCCAACACAGACTAGAATATACTGACCTGCATCCTCAGAGAGTGGTGTGAGGAGGGGTGGGCCCACCTCTGGCTCAGGCTCATCAGCCTCCTCCTTCACCTCTTCATCTGCTTCCTCCTCAAAGTCATCCTCAGGCTTCTCAGCCAGGTTCACCCACACACAGCGACCCTATGAGAGGCCATATGATCATTTACAGGGCAAAAAAAAAATGGTCTGGAGTATACCTGATCAAAATCATGCAGAAAAAAGGAATGTTTTTGAGTCAGAGTTACCTGTTGGAGAATGTGCTGGACATGATGCACCCAGGTGGATAGAGATTCTGCCATTTCAGGAACAGGAATACCCTCAAAGTCAGGATTCTCTTCAAAGCTGTCCCGGGCTCCCTCCTCTTCCTCCTCACCTTCCTCCTCTCCAAATTGGTAGAACCCGAGGGGACTGACCTGTGTGCCGGCAGAGATGCGAGCAATTTGGGCTCGCAAATAGTTAGCCTCATTGCCAGGGAAAGGGGGATAGCTGACAATGGGGGCATCCAGTCTCCCTGTGAAGAATTTGCGGATGTGGCGCGCAGCTGTAATCTGGGTAGGAGTGACAGTGGGCAGCCTCATCCAGCGAAGGCCAGACTCTCTGCACACAAAGTAAGTGAATTTGTTCACACCTGTGCGGTTGTCCTCCTTTGGCACCACAGGTGGCGGCTTGAAAGTGGATCTTGGGAGTGTATCAAACTAAAAAGCAAAGTCATTATACATTTTTCATGAAAGAAGAAACGTAATATGAAAGCAACATAGTCAGACAGGTTTTTTCAGTAACTCACTTCTTCCACCACCTCAGTTTCCTCATCATCATCCCGAGGTTCTCCTTCTGCGTCTTCTGCTGTTTCCTCATTAATCCCTTCCTCCTCATCTCTGTACTCACCCTCAGCAACAAGATAGTTGCCCTCAGTGCCCAGGATTTTACCCCAGAGTCGGCAGCGTGCTAGTGGTTGGGAATTTACCAACTGCTTGAGTGCCAGGAAAACCCTCAGCGTCTCCTCTCTGCCGAGTCCCACTCCAGCCTGCTCCAGTAAGAAGCCAACTTCACTCACATTGGGGAGCGGTGTTTCTACCTAATGAGACATAGGCACATTGAAATAATTATTGATCACACTATACAACTTGCTCATCCAATCCCCAGATCAGTCTTGGTAAAGTGAATGTGCAAGGACCACTATCTTATTTGTTTTCTTACCAGTGACCTGAGTTTGTAAAAGAAAATGAGGGGTGTCACTGCACAGAAATATATAAAAAAACATTGGAATGGAACTATATTTTACTATCAATTTTCACTATAGCACTTATCAGGGCCGGTCCTTGTGGTTCTGCCAGACCAATGCTGCCCGAAACCTGGAATAGTCCATTTAAGCAAAATGAAAGGTGAAAATATATTTTCTATATGTTTAAAATACACATTTTCCAGGACGTTGAAAATACATATTTTTCGGACGTTGAAAAATAAGTATTTTCCGGATGTTGGAATCAGGTTCGTTTTGAGTTCTGTATGAAAGTTAAAAATACTTATTTTCTGGATGTTGAAAAACGCATTTTCCTGACGTTGAAAATATGTATTTTCCGGATGTTTAAATCAGGCAAATGTTTGGTTCTGAATGCAAGTTGAAAATAAGTAATTTATAGACATCTGTTTGGGCCAAATCAAGGCTGGTCCAGCCTGGACAAAATCACCAAAAATAGACCTCTATGATTGGTCAATGTCTGGTTCAGATCAATGACCGTGGGCATGGAAATAAAGGCCAGTCTGGACCACACATTGACGTCTATGACTGGTTCAGAGTTGTTCCGGACCGGACCAAAAACCAATCTCTGTGGATGTGGAAATCAAGGCCGGTCTGTAACTGCACCAAAAGAAAGACATCCGAAAGGCATCGCCCGGCGGTGCTTACTAAGGTGTAGCCCACAGTGTTGCCTGAAATTGAAATTATGAATTCCCATCTGTGGTAAGCCTACCGTTTGTAAAACACAAAAAAAGAAGTCCAAAAAACGTCGGCTCGTGCTTACTGGGGTGTAGCCTACCATTTCGGCCCGCAATTTAATTTTATGAATGCCCATCCATGTGGTATAGGCTCAGCGTTTGTAAAACAGGCCATTACATCGGCTTTATTAGTTCTGATTCCTGTGACAAATCAATTTGGCTAATTAAGATCTGAATATCTGCTACCAAACGTTATAAGGAGTTATAGTGAGCCTATTCGCTATGTGTTTACATAACGAGAAATGCAGAATAATTGTATTTTTCGTTATGATCAGCTTGTCAAGAATTTATGGATACAAACAGAAAACCACACTGATCGTAACAATGGGGTGAAACTCAAGGACAACAGTTGTCATTGTCCATTCCATTTTGTCCATTTTACTTTGACCTGTGCTGTTTTTAGGGTATGTTGTTTGTTAAAATTACATCGCTTTTTTTATTTGATTGAGTGCCATTTAGGTTAGGCTATTTGATCTGAAAAACCTGCATGATGTAAAAAGTGTATCATTACATTGTCATATATTTGTATCTCCAGCATGTAGGCTAATGAAAAAGGTCACAAACTATTTCTACCATATCCTATATCTGCTACATGATTTATGTTAGATTTTTTGACGGAACGTTGGTGGAGCGCTGCAGCGATGCATCTCTCCAACAGCACCCTGGAGAGGCGCGCTGGGAATGGACAAGCGGTCACGGCTTGTCACATGGCGACATCAGCGCACACCTAAAAAGCCCATATGCCACTATTTGAGAGAAATTGTCATTATTTTTTGACAGAACTATGTGAGTTTTTTTGTGTTGTTGTTGGTGGTGTGTATCGGCTAGTTTAGCTCATAAAATGCCACCCTCATCAATATGCCACCATAGGCGGCTGCTCGTGCCCAATGAGCGGACAGACAGCGAGTACTTTCAAGTAACGTAAACTCACCCCATTCAGTTCAAATGTGCGCAACCGCAACATTCAAACGAGGCAACAAAGAAACTAATGGGATTGTAGCGACTGTGTTGAAGTCCAAATCGGGGGTGTGAACTAAGGTTTCTCTTCAAGAGTTGATCGACATGGTAATGGCTCTATAGTATTGGAGAAAAGTTTAAAAAACGGACCCTCCATCGACTCACTCATCACCCCAGAGAACATGTTTCCACTGCTCCAGAGATTGCATGGCTGTGTGCTCAAATCTATACACCTGTCTGCAACAGGTGTGGCTGAAATAGCTGAATCCACTCATTTGAAGGGGTGTCCACATACTTTTTGTATATATTGTGTGTTTGTTTTTCAACAGGTCATTCAGTACTGCAGCGTTTCCGTTCAATTGAACGCTCTATTACATTTCTAGAACTGAACGTAGCCCTGGCCACCTTACCTCTTGGTCACCATCATCACCCCCTCCCCGTGAAAACAGCAACATCTGCTGCTCAGCCAGGAGCTGTGCAGCAGGCGACGGAGGTATGTCTCTCAATGTGCTCTGCTTGTCCAGCAGCAATCCCCGCTTCACCTCATGGCTCATGTCTTCAATTACGTCAACCACATTTTCTGGGCGCTCATCCATCACCTTGGTCAGAACCCGTGCAAAATGGTCATAGCTGGAAAGGTTGGGGAAGAGTGTCATACTTTACTTACACGCTAGCATCACCCATCCACCCTGGCAATCATACAAATACTCACAGGTTGAGGTTACTTTTTGTACTATTTTTTAGCATAAAGGCCTTGAAGCAGATTGATGTCTGCTCCCTTTGATTGTTCAGTGGTGCTCCCGCTGACTCCATATTTCTTTCGTTCCCAACAACACAACAGAAAACGGTCCTGTTGTGAAAACTCGCCAACACCCAGTACGCCAGTGTCGCGGTTAAGTTTAGGTTGTTTATATCATGCGTCAAAATCAAAACTTTTCCAAGACATTAAAAAGGTCAATAACAGATAGCTTTTGAAAGTTGCTATCCAAGTTCCTTACCAGAAAGTCCACGTTACCAGCGGCCTGTTTCTAGGGTAAACAATACTGTTGCTGTGGTACTTCATGCATAGAATGTCCACCAGTCGCAGCATATCCTCCACTCCTAACAGTCCTTAAAAATGTAATGACATGCAGGATCTTGCTGCAGGTTGTCTCAATCGAAGCATGAAATAAAGGTTGAATTCACTGACCACCTTTGACAGAGAGTTGATCAGTACACATATGCATATGCTATACCTAGTTTGTATAATTAGGACACAATAAAAAGACATGGAACAAATAAACAAAAATCTTTTATTTTCATGACAAATACATTTTCTATTAAGGACTTTCAAAAGTAAAATAAATTGTAGTAAATCTTTTTCCTGACTAGAGTTCCACAGTGCATTTCGCAATTTCGACAAATACAAAACTAAGGACACATAACATAGATATTTTTGGATGACCAAGAATGTATGTTCAAGAGGTTCATACAGGTAAGAGCCAGTACAAACACAGAGGTGAAGTCAAAACAACGGTTCATTATAGTCTACTTTATGACTTCTCCCTAGATGGACCATCATTCTGCATCTCCTGTGCCAGTCTCAGGTTCTGTGGTACCTTCTTCGGTGACATCCTTTAATTGGTCAGTGACATCTGAAGGTTCAGTAAGTGCCTCCTCCATTGGTTCCTCCACAGTCTCTATAGGACCCGGAGTGGGGTTTTCTTCCACTACTGGCAAATCCACCTGGTAGAAAACATCATTGGTTAGTTATATTATACACACACACACACACACACACACACACACACACACACACACACACACACACACACACACACACACACACACACACACACACACACACACACAATCTATATGTAATAATATTTCAGCATGGCTTTTATACGTGCTATTTTGAGGGGAAGCTCAGTGACTGTAGATTATTCTGCTGGTTGTCAGTTGCAAGACACCAGTTGTGTCAATCTACACCTTTTCAAAACATTCCACATAAATACAACCAACTTCTGTAACGGCGACAAAAGGATGACAATAGTCTCGACTTACCTGTAAAGTGGTGTCTGCAGTTTCCTCTTGACAAGCGGGGGCCGTCTCTCCTTCCTCCATGGGCTCCTCTTCCTCTTTTTTACTTGGCAGATGCTGCTGGACTGCTGGCTCTGGATCTCTCAGCGGTACTGGAATAGGTTCTGCCCGTACTGGAGGGGTTGCAACAGGTGTGAAGGTTGCAACGGGTGTAATGGTTACATTGGCTGCGATGGTTGCAATGGGTGTCTCAACCTGTATGTAGTGAAAGAAGGGTGGTATAGAGAATCAAATAAAGTAAAAGACATAAGAGTTTAGACATGACAATCGTTAGTGACAGACACATAGCCATCTGTTGTTTCTGTGCCCATTACCTGTCTCTCCAATACTACAGGCTGCATGGCCTCTGGTTCTGGCTGTTTGCTGTTGGCCTCCAGGACTGTCATGATGGAGGCGGGAATGTGGGCTTGCTGTAACAACAACCAGGGAAGGTTTTGTTATGAGAGACTGATATATAGGGAGCTGGATCAGTTTGATAAACAATAGACTTTCTTACACTGGTGCATTTCATTGGTATGAGCTTAAAATGTCTCCCACTAAAATAAAGAGATAACGTTAGCTAGCTACCTGGTGGGGGGTGAAAGAGTGGACGTGCTGTAGAAGAGGTTCCCTCATCTCCGGGCAGCGCTCAAACACACTGGTAAGCTGGGCTGGTGGGAGCTGCAGCAGCACGCTGTAGGACTGCGGCTTAGTCCTCTGGCAGCACTTCACAAAGCCCTCCCACACCTTAGGATACTTCCACACCTGCACAACAAACAGAGACACATATGTATATACATTAGCAGTCAGAAGTCTGGACACACCTGCTCATTCAAGGGGTTCTCTTTATTTTTACTATTTTCTACATGGTAGAATAATAGTGAAGACATCAAAACTATGAAATCACACATGTGGAATAATGTAGTAACCAAAAAAAAAGTGTTAAATCTAAATATATAGCATAGTCATTTACAACATTAACATTGTCCACTGTATTTCTGACCAATTATATGTTATTTTAATGGACAAAAAAATATGCTTTTCTTTCAAAAACAAGGACACTTCTAAGTGACCACAAACCTTTGAATGGTAGTATACAAAAGTTTGGGGTCACTTAGAAGTGTCCTTGCACATTTTTTGTCCATTAAAATAACATCAAATTGATCAGAAATACAGTGTAGACATGGTTAAGTAAATGACTATTGTAGCTACAAACGGCAGATTTTTAAAGGAATATCTACATAGGCGTACAGAGGCCCATTATCAGCAACCATCACTCCTGTGTTCCAATGGCACACTGTGTTAACTAATCCAAGTTTATCATTTTAAAAGGCTAATTGATCATACCAAAACCCTTTTGCAATTATGTTAGCACAGCTGAAAACTGTTGTCCTGATTAAAGAAGCAATACAACTGTCTTTCTTTAGACTAGTTGAGTATCTGGAGCATCAGCATTTGTGGGTTTGATTACAGGCTCAAAAGGGCCAGAAACAATGGCCAGCATCCCAGAGTCACCTCTTCACTGTTGACGTTGAGATTGGTGTTTTGCGGGTACTATTTAATGAAGCTGCCAGTTGAGGACTTGTGAGGCATCTGTTTCTAAAACTAGAAACTCTAAGGTACTTGTCCTTTTGCTCAGTTGGGCACCGGGGCCTCCCACTCCTCTTTCTATTCTGGTTTGACCCAGTTTGCGATGTTCTGTGGAGGAAGTAGTACTCAGTGTTGTACGAGATCTTCAGTTTCTTGGCAATTTCTCGCATGGAATAGCCTTCATTTCTCAGAACAAGAATTGACTGACGAGTTTCAGAAGAATATTAATTTGTTTCTGTCCATTTTGAGCCTGTAATCGAACCCACAAATGCTGATCAATTGATGTTATTTTAATGGACAATTATTTTTGCTTTTCTTGCAAAAACAAGGAAATTCTGATACTTTTGAACGGTAGTGTATAATAACATATAGCAGGTTACCGGCATCCCTGTGTTCTTAAACAGCAAAGCCGTCAAATCAAGTCGGTGTCTAAATGTTGAGTGCTGAGCAACTGAATGCTCAGTGTAGGAGAAAAACTCCTAGTTTACTGACCTGCTTGACAATGAGTCGGGACAGGATGTTCATAACGAAGCCTCCCAGGCGGGGGTACATGCTGAGGGACTGGATAACTGTTCTCATCAGCAGAATGGGGAGAGGACTCTGCTCCATCAGCTGCTGCATTACCACAGCCAGGACCTCTGACGTGTACACATTCTTCTCCCCAAAACACAGGTTGGTGGCTGCAGACACGGACACACAAATAACACTTTCATCAACTCAGAAATATTCCAACAGAAAAATATCACTGGTGACAATGTGTAATAGTGTATCAGAGAAAACAAAACTGAATGGTTGTCAGGTAGAAGACAACTTACCTTTTATGATGGACTTCATGTCACACTTTGTTGAGTCAACATTGTGCAAAGAAATTAGAAGCTCGCCAGGGGTGAGAGGAGACATTGAGGAACTACCCTCGCCTAGTAACGAGAGATGACAAGTGTTATTACACGTCATTCACACTGGTGACATACAGTCACTGGAAGATGTGATGGGATCTTACTATGCTGGGTGCCCAGGAGACGGTTGAAGACTTCCTTCACCACAATGGGGTTGAGCTTGATAAGCTTGGGAAGAGCCTGGGTCACCTCTTTCTGTACACAGAAACACAGCAGAAACAGAGAGAACTCTGTTTATGATATATCCTGATTGCCCAGTCACTTTTACCCCTACCCATATGTACATACTGTGTTACCTCAATCTCGTACCTCTGCACATTGACTAGGTACTGGTACTCCTTGTGTATAGCTTTGTTATTGTTTCCATTGTTACACTTTCCTTTTTTATTTAGCAAATACGTGTCTTTTTAATTCTGCATTGTTGGAACGGGCTTGTAAGTAAGCATTTCACTGCAAAGTCCACACATGTTGTACTCGGCACAAGAAACCAATCAAATTAACACTGCTCCTGTTGTTTTAATGTCACAGTTATCTCCCTATTGTAGCACTTTGTGAAAGACACCATTGTTTTTTTGAGGAACTTACCTTTTCCAGGCCGTTGATGACAGGAATTAGGAAACGAACATCGGGCACTCGTTTGTGATACAGGTCCCTCACTCTCTCTACCAACTCTGGCGATGGAGGCACTAAGGAAAGACAAGAGTCCATGTAGAAGCTGACATTCCCATCTCATCTCCCGTTTGCCAAGCACACAGACCATCTGCGAATAAGCTGGGCAGTGGAGTGAAATACACTTTACCTTTATCAGTGAGAATGTGCAGGCAGCGAGTGACCAGAGTCTCTGCTCCTTTAGGACAGTTTTCAACCAACAGCAGAAGCTGTGGAGACTTCATCCCCATTCCACGGATCTATTGGGCAGGGAGAAAACTCACGAACACACACTGGTAGACAAGCAAGCCAAACGGCAGAAAGGACCAAAGAATGGTGCAGGGAGAGTGAAAGGAATTAGACAAAACTAAAGAGAGTGGGTAAGAAGGGGCTTACTGGCTGCTCTATCACTCGAAGCACACTGCGCTTGATGTCGGCAATGGCTTCAGTGTAGACAGAGGCCAGCTCATGAACCAGGCGGTGGTTGAGAGGCAGAAGGGACAGGTAGAGGTACAGGCACTGCCTCACTGTGTCCTCTGTCCAGGGGGAGGCCACCTCTGTGGGAGTGAGAGGGACAAACAATTGTTAGGTTAGTGGGGAAGAGAGAGACATTGCCGTGTGTGTATAAAGGTTAAACTGGAAGTCAAACCTGTATCCTTGTCAGCCCCAAAAAGTAACGACGGAGGGTTAGGGTGTACGAGGAGCTGCATGTAGTTCAGGGCAAACTTCTCAATATAGTCCCTCAGCTGGTCTTTCTCATACATCCGCTTTATGAAGGACAGCGCATTGGAGCGCACCTGGACAGAAAACAGTTAACGAAAGAAAAACACAAGCCAGCAGCAACAAAGACTCAGTTTTGTTCATTTTACTATGTTACCTTCTCCTTTTCATGTGAGCTGAGATCCAGAAGCACATGGAGATACTGGAACTGCCTTGAGGGCCGTTTTACAATCAGCTCTTTTAGAGTAGTCATGCCGAGGTACACCCGCGACTGAAACGCATTCAACCAGAAAGGAAATCACTAGTGGCATGATGACAGAGCCGGTACGTCATTTGAATTATTTGCTCAAGTTTAAAGACAATCAAATGTCATTACCTCATCTTCACAGTACCGTCGTATTACTTCCAAAGCAGACTCTGTAATTAACGGAGCCTCCAGCACAATCTTTGTGAAAAGCCTAGGAGAAGGGATAGAAATGGATAGGAAAGTGGATTAGATAATTGCTATTTGACTGCGGAGCCCTTTAGCTGGTGTCCACAGAAGAACGTAACTGTCCTCACCCATCCCTCTGCTCGGGCTTCTCCTGCAGGCCGGACAGTAGAGTGAAGAGGCAGTGGTCGTAGCTGTCCAACAAGCCAGTGGGCTGCTGACTGAGGTATGTGTTATACTCCTGGTAGAGAAGAGAGAAGGCCAGGTCGCTCCTGGTCCTAATGTCCTCCAGAATGAACTCCAGCACATCATCCTTCATCATCCCCTCAAACTGAGTCACAAGTCTGGACAACAGCTTGACCCGCACCTGCCAGGAAGAGTACATATATATTTATATTCCGGACTCAGACATCACTCATTCTAATATTTCTAGATTTCTTCATTTGAAGCAGTACAACTAATTATACTGTACTTTACCTCCAGCCAGTTCACCACTTATTCAAAACCAGATTCTGTACTCAAAATAGGAGACCAAGATAATTTTCTGGGGCATTGATAAAAAAACAACCTTGCTTCAGATATCATACACATATAAGTATGTGATCTTGTGTTTAATCTCACTGTAGTACCATACTGACCATGCGTTATAATATTTCTAGATTTTTTTCATTTTTATTTGGGGGATTTGCATGTATTGTTAGATATTACTGCACGGTTGGAGCTAGGAACATAAGCATTTTGATACACCCACGATAACGTTCGCAAAATGTGTACGAGACCAATCAAGTATGACATATGTCTACATCATAGACTCAAATAAGATGTTTGTCTCTTCCTATAGATGTTAGTTACTATGGAAATTGAGGCCTTTTATTATTTCTCTACTGGAGAGGAAGAACGTTTTGAAACACTCACATGGGCCATCCCACTCTGTGCTATAGCTTTTTCTGAGTGCAGGATGCGCTTGACAGCCATGTTGGTCAACTTTTCAAGCTGGGTGTCTGTCAAAGGCTGGATCACATCAGCTAATCTGAACACTTTCCTCTTCCCACTTGTCCCAGGTGTTCTAAAAAAAATCAAATCAAAAGCCACAAATGAAACAGTCAGAATGGTTAAATGGCAGGGTACTGGGTTTGCTTTTATGTGTGATAGTTGTACTGCTTCAGACTCACTTGATCTGTGTGGAGGGGAGGATGGGCTCAGGCAGCCTCTTGACCTGGGGGGCTTCCCCCGTTTCAGTTTGGCTCTTATCTCCATAGCCTCCTCCAACCACAGAGATGGCTTGACCCATAACTGGTACTTTGCGCTTGATGAGCAGGTCTTTGGAAGACTCCCCTATGCCTTCATCCATGCCCTCCTCCTTTCCAGCTTTCTCATCTCGTGCTTTGCACTGCTCCAGTCCTAAGGGATAGATTGGAGAAGATTTTTTATTAGAATTAACAATTTGGAGAACAGATTTTCAGAAATTAAAATCAACATTTCCATCTTTGAAATCTGTGAATTGGGTAGCCCATTGTTGTCAGTCATTTTGCTATCTTTATTTCATTGTTCTAGTTCCTTCTCCCTCTCCCTCTAACCTGGTCCAACTCCCGCTGCTGTCATCTGAGTGGCCATCATTCTGGCCAAGTGTTTGATTTGGGCATCGGTTCCTGCAGACTCCACTGGTGTGTATGTGGCCTGGAAGGACGCTGGCATGACATCAGGCAAGTACACCATGCTGATTAGAACCTGTATGTGGAAGAGGAACACAAACATGAGAATGGCCCTCACATCCTCCAGGTGTCAAAAATGAATAAATCACATTCTACCACAGCAGTTTACCAGATTGGCCACGTTCTCTGGGGAGAGCAGGGGGCGCAAGAACTCTGCAGTGAGGTCGATGGCTGACTGGACTACTGGCACAGAGGAGGGCTTGGAGATGGAGGGGGGGGCTGGCTCTTCTTTATCTTCATCATCTTCTATAAGAGCGGGCTCTGAAAGTAAGACAACATTAGATTACAGATCTAGCATATGGAACCGCAGGTTGATTCTGGATTTATGGGGTGTGGGAGTCAACTAGGTACTTCTAAAAAAAGGTATCAGTCAATGGTAACCGGTGCAATATCTTCACAACTAACCAATCTTGAGCTTTTTGCCCTCTGTGTATGGCTCATGGCGGGGCCTTTTGCGCGGTTCACGTGGGGCTGGCGTGTGACGGGTTATTTCATTCTGGGACATCCCCAGGTCTAGGAGCAGAGTGCTGATTTGTCCCTGGAACTCCAGGCTGCAGGGGTGCTTGAGCACTGCCATCAGGTGTAACTTTAGATTCTTGCGTACACTGCTCACCTGAGACTTGGCCAGTGTTGGGGGTAGGTTGGCTACAAAAACAAGTGAAATATGATTTAAATTATACTGAACTTCACCTCCATTCAGTTCACTTACTCAAAATCAGATTCTGTACTCAAAATAGGAGACCAAGATCAATTTCTAGGGCATCGATAAAGAAATAAAAATGAACTTTGCTTCAGGTATCATACACATAAGCTTGTGATATTGTGTTTAATCTCACTGTAGTACCATACTGACCATGCAGAGTCTCATAAGCCTGGACCACCTCAGACATAAACATAGGCCTCTGTCGGGCCAGTGTGGCCAGGGAACCCAGGGCTGTGGTCAGGTTGATGCTGGAGATAGCAGGGTGGACCATGAACTTCAGAAGCTGCTCCAGTGCAGACTTGCCCTCCCCACACAGGGTATCTTAGGAAGACATGGCAGACATTGTGTAAGGTGAATCAAGACATGTAGAGACAGCAATGCTACATTTAAGCAATAATGCACGAGGGGGTGTGGTATATGGCCAATATATCACAGCTAAGTGATGTTCTTATGCACGAAGCAATGCGGAGTGCCTGGATACAGCCCTTAGCTGTGGTATATTGGCCATATACCACAAACCTCAGAGGTGCCTTATTGGTATTATAAACTGGTTACCAAAATAATTAGAGCAGTAAAAATAAATGTTTTGTCACACAGTCTGTTATAAATTGGTGGTTTGAGCCCTGAATGATGATTGGCTGAAAGCCGCGGTATATCAGACCATATACCACAGGTATGACAAAAGTTATTTTTACGGCTCTAATTACGTTGATAAATAGTTTATAATAGCAATGCGTCGTGGATAACAGCAGCCCTTAGCCATGGTATATTGGCCATATACCACACCACCTCAGGACTTATTGCTTAAATATACCACGGCTGTCAGCCAATCAGCATTCAGGGCTCAAACCACCCAGTTTATAATCCTGCACAACACATTGGGGAAAACTCAACTGAAAATGTATGCATGTAAATGTATTAAAATGTCACAGTAAAGAAAATCATCCCCTCTCACCGTAGCGGATATAGGCATGGTCTTTGGAGATTTTATCCAGGCTGATGTCTCCCTCTTGGCGCTTGGGAGTGTCAGAGTCTGACGTCCTCGGTGAAAGGGTGATGATGAGAGACTCTGTGAACTTGATAGCATGAGTGCGGACTCCATCATTGTCAACTTCCAGCATAGCCAGAACTTCCTCCTTCATCTGAGTCACCATGTCCCAGCATGCTTCCTGCATGTCTGACATGGTCTTGGAACGCACAAACCACTGGCATAGAAAACAAACAAGCCTCAGTACAGCAACACACATGGGTACATATTATGGGTTGAATGTGATAACAATGAGAAGGCAATGATTAATGAAAGTGTGTACCTGCAGCGCCACTTTGTAGAGCTGAGTTAGTGTGAGGATTGCCTTCTTCACCACATTGACACTTTCGTCCTTCAGCAGCATGTTCAGGTTGGCAATCAGTTTAAGCAGGAGCTCGTTGTCCCTCTTACTGTTAAGACAAAAACAACCCAAGTTAAAAACATCACATTTATTGAACATGACTATCGTGAACTTGATATTCTAATAACTGTTCTATATGTGTGTGTGTGCGACCGATGAACACTTACCATGCTTCCTCAATGAAGCCAATGACAAACTTTCTTACTTCCATTGACTTATCGGTCTGAAAGGCTATGATCTCCTACAGACACAGGGTGACAATGAGAGAGAGAGAGAACACATTTTACACTTAAACAATAAGGCACGATGGGGTGTGGTATATAGCCAATATAACACAGCTAAGGGCTGTTCTTATTCACAATGCAACGCAGAGTGACTGGATATAGCCCTGAGCCGTGGTATATTGGCCATATACCCCAAACTCCAGAGGTGCCTTATTGCTATTATAAACTGGTTATACAGTCTGATATACCACGGCTTTCAGCCAAATTAGCATTCAGAGCTCGAACCACCCAGTTTATAAAAGTGCTTTTACAACTGGTGTTAACCTAGCTGAGAAACGCTCAACTTTGTTATATTATATCAAGGCGGAGTTGGTCGCACGGTTTGCTAGCAACAACATTGCGTCACCATCAGTCAATACTTGAAAAAATTACAATTCTGAAAAAGCTTACCTGTACCTATGTTTCTCCGCAGTCCTTTCGCAGGGTGCCGAAATTCCTACTTTTAATAAAAACTTATTGAATACAACCAATTACTTTTTCCTCATGTGTTGCACAACTCAGCGCGAGTGCACGTGCCAATTGAATCTCAGCTTACATGATGTCAAGGCCACTACGTTTCCATTTGAGCAACACAAACTAGGAAAAAGTCAGTGGTATTCGATAAAAGTTATACAAGACAAACATAAGTACAGGTAAGCATTTTCAGAATTGACATTTTTACAAGTATCAACTGATGATGACTCAATGTTGTTCCTAGCAAATTGTGCAACCAGTTATCAAAACTGAACTCCACCCTCAATACAAGAGAATGGAGCTGAGCGTTCCTCAGCTAGTGGTAACCAATATACATCTATAACTACATACTTACATCTAAGAAATTGTCAAGTAAAGAGGGGTCCTTGTTGATGATCAATTCCTGGACCTGAATAATGAAAAGACACTTATAAATATTAAATTTTTACAAAAATGTTTTTTTTACCTTTATTTAACAAGGCAAGTCAGTTAAGAACATTCTTATTTACAATGACGGCCTACTGGCGAACAGTGGGTTAACTGCCTTGTTCAGGGGCAGAATGACAGATTTTTACCTTGTCAGCTCGGGGATTCAACCCAGCAACCTTATGGTTGCTCTAACCACTAGACTACCTACTCTAACCACTAGACTACCTGCCGCCCCATATATATATTGGGGCGGCAGGGTAGCCTAGTAACCGAAAGGTTGTAAGTTCAAATCCCCGAGCTGACAAGGTACACAATCTGTCGTTCTGCCCCTGAACAGGCAGTTAACCCACTGTTCCTAGGCCGTCATTGAAAATAAGAATTTGTTCTTAACTGACTTGCCTAGTAAAATAAAGGTTAAAAATATATATATATATATTACAGGTCTGAAGAAAAGGTTAGAATGTACAGCCGTCCTAACATTCCTATCTGATCTCTTGAAGGAGCTTATACTGGCCTGCTTATACTGGCCTGCCAGAGAGCTGATCACAAACCTGTTTGAGAACCGTGAGTTTGCTGTCTGTAGCAATAAGAGCTGCTTGGTTGAGGAGATCAACAACCTGTGGGTTGAGAACAGACAATCAGGTACATATGTTGGAACTATAAAACATAGATAATTTGACGCGATTTTATTAAAATATGGACAAAATCATTCCAAGGGTTGTTCGGGGATACCTTTTCACTGGTGGTCATATCGACAATAGCAGTGTCCTCGTCTTCATTGAAAAACTGTGATGCCACACTGGTCCTCACACCAGCACTTTCTCCGTTATTTGAGGCCATCTTCTAAACATACACGGAAACAAAGTTAAATTAAATTAACTTACTAGTTAGTTACATGCGATGGAAAAATAAGTGCAAACCCTGGCGCACTTTGGTTAGAAACACAACGTTGGCCGGCTATGCTAGTTAGGTGACGGAAGTCAGCCGTCGCCTGCCCTGCAAAATAACTTTACTGACAACAAGAATTACAGCACAAAATGAGGAAAACACATTACCTTATTAGATGCTTTATTATTCATAAATTAAAATGAAATATTTGCACTGGTGTGACGAGTATCAAGGGCTCAACTTCGCTAATACACCGCCATATTTGGCGGAAGTACTAATAATGCAGCTGTGCAACAAAAGCTTCTCTCGGCTGCAACAACAGTTGGGTGTTTTAAGTTCCCCTTTAGGCATAACTAGATAAATTTACCAAACAAATTGGCAAATCTCTAGGATTTTAAACCCCTGAACCTATTATATTTATATACAGATGTTTTATTTATGTTTTTATGTGCAAAATTGTAGCCTATAGAAGGACACGTGAGGTAAACCCATACAACGTGTAAATGGATGCAAACTGTTGCAAACACGTGTCGGGATATTAAAAAAAAAACAGTACACAAAAGGTACTGATAGCCAACCCATTTAATCTGTCTGAACCATAGACCTAACATAATAACGTATATATTTAATTGCTTTCAATCATTGTATCACGCTGTAACAAACAGCAACCCTTCCTTGCCCTCTGCTGCCTGTAGAGAGGCACAGCAACTGTAACACTGTTGTTCAAATATTACCTACAAAGCCTCTAGCCAATCACAGAGCAGACGGCAAGCGCTAACCTTTTCTGGCTACAACAGAATCGTCCATTTTGTTTCAGTTGAGTTGGTCGCTGCATGAATCAAGCAAGGAAATTATAAGAGTGAGAAAAGAGGTTAGTACTGTGTTTTAGTGTATTTTGAATGTAAACTCGCATGATTTACAAATAGTAGCGACGCTAGCTATCATGCACATTTGTTTGTATACAGCTAGCTAGCTATGACGTTTCAGAATCCGTTGTTTTGGTGTCCGACCTTAGGTGACTATCCTGTAAAAATGTGCCTAGTTGCTAATGCTAACTACCGGTAGTTGGCAAGCAATACCGGCGTAGCAAATACCGTAGTGAAGTCTAATGTAACTAGAAACTAGCTAGTTTTATGAAACTGTTGGCTTTGGACCTATGCGTTGTTTTGCCGTGGATTTTATGTTTCTGTTAACAGGAGCGATGCCCATGTAAGATTTTGTAATGCAACGAAATGGCTACAGTAGCAAACATTGCTAATGCTAGACGTCTACTAAACTACATTCCTTGTCTGTAAACTAATTTATTACAGATTGGAATTTCTGATCACTGAATAAGTTGCATGAAAGATGAGTGGAATAAATGTGAAGAAGCTCAAAGTCAATGAGCTGAAAGATGAACTTCAGCAGCGAGGCCTGGATACTCGTGGGCTGAAGGCGGATCTTGTCATAAGGTTGCAATCAGCACTTGAGGCCGAGGCTGCAGGTGAAGAGGGCGGGCCACCGACTGCTGATGTTGGGGGGGATGAGGAACACGATATTGGCGCAGATGGCGACGACTACTCAGATGAAGGTAAACAAATATTTAGGGGTTTCTATGTGTATGTAGATAGTTGTACGATTTCATTGGTAGAGCCACGTTGACTGTTGTTCACAGATTTTCCGTTTTTAAATGGGGCTGGTACTGTTTGTTTCAACGTGACTAGTGGGCTGTCAATTGTAAACATGCGGATGGAACTGCTGTTATACCAAAGTTGTAAATCAAACAGGTTGTGATACTGACACTATGTTTTCCATACTAGTTAAAGATGATGGGGAAGAAGACCAAGATGGTGAGGACGATGAAGTACAGTTTGTCCCACAGGCTAAAGAAGACAAGTTTAATGAGGAGAAAGGTGATGGTGAACATAGTGAAGATGAGCAGGAAGAAGACAGCCGAGAAGGGGCACAGGTTTTAGAACCAGAGATGGAGGAACCAGAGCCACCACAACCAGAACCTGTGCAACCAGTAGTTGTGCAACCAGAGCCACCACAACCAGAGGCTATGAAACCTGAACCAGTGCAACCAAAGCCAGTGGACCCAGCATCAATTGAGTCTGAAGCAAAGCATGTGGAGATGTCTGAAATTAAGTCAGGTTAGTAATAACATAACTCAAATGAACAGATTAGTGCTTAGTATATTCTCTTAATTCACCCTGCTGCTCACGCTGTAATTATTTACATTGTCCTCTTTGGTGCAGATGAGTTTGTGATGAAAGCAGAGTTGAAAAAAGAGGCAGATGAACCTCTGCAGCAGGAGCAGTTGAAGAAGGAGCCAAAGCAGCCAGAGGCACATCTTCCAGATGCTGCCAATGAATGCGAGGCCATGGAGGCTGAGCAGGTGAGCCAAGCAAAAACGGAGGATGACCGATGCAACCGTAAGAGGCCATACGATGAAGGCCGTGGCTATGGCTATTATGAACACAGAGAGGAAAGAAGGTAAGTGTGGGGGAACAGGTTTGAAAACTACTTCACTAAAGTGCCTTGAAAACATTCTTCCGAACTATACCCCTAGCTTATGCTCCACGCTCTCGCACACACAGGGCACGTTCTCCACAGCCCCCAGCAGAGGAAGAGGAAGAAGATTTTGATGACACTCTTGTGGCTATTGATACGTGTAAGTGAAAGTATTATGTTTGTTTTGTGATGGTAGTAGGATTTGTGTTGAATGGTTTATTGTGTGCATTAACAACATACAGTTGAAGTCGGAAGTTTGTATACACTTAGGCCGGAGTCATTAAAACTCATTTTTCAACCACTCCACAAATTTCTTGTTAACAAACTATAGTTTTGGCAAGTCGGTTAGGACATCTACTTTGTGCATGACACAAGTCATTTTTCCAACAATTGTTTACAGACAGATTATTTCACTGTATCACAATTCCAGTGGGTCAGAAGTTTACATACACTAAGTTGACTGTGCCTTTAAACAGCTTGGAAAATTCCAGAAAATTGTGTCATGGCTTTTAGAAGCTTCTGACATCATTTGAGTCAATTGGAGGTGTACCTGTGGATGTATTTCATGGCCTACCTTCAAACTCAGCGTCTCTTTGCTTGACATCATGGGAAAATCCAAAGAAATCAGCCAAGACCTCAGAAAATATATTGTAGACCTCCACAAGTCTGGTTCATCCAAACGCCTGAAGGTACCACGTTCATCTGTACAAACAATAGTACGCAAGTATAAACACAATGGGACCGCACAGCAGTCATACCGCTCAGGAAGGAGACGTGTTCTGTCTCCTAGAGATGAAAGTACTTTGGTGCGAAAAGTGCAAATCAATCCCAGAACAACAGCAAAGGACCTTGTGAAGATGCTGGAGGAAACAGGTACAAAAGCATCTATATTGACAGTAAAACGAGTCCTATATCGACAACCTGAAAGGCCGCTCAGCAATGAAGAAGCCACTGCTCCACAACCGCCATAAAAAAGCCAGACTGCTGTTTGCACATGGAGACAAAGATTACTTTTTGGAGAAATGTCCTCTGGTCCGATGAAACAAAAATAGAACTGTTTGGCCATATTGACCATCGTTATGTTTAGAGGAAAAATGCGGATGCTTGCAAGCCGAAGAACACCATCCCAACCGTGAAGCATGGCGGTGGCAACATCATGTTGTGGGGGTGCTTTGCTGCAGGAGGGACAGGTGCACTTCACAAAATAGATGGCATCATGAGGAGGGAAATTTATGTGGATATATTGATGTAACATCTCAAGACGTCAGTCGGGAAGTTAAAGCTTTGTCGCAAATAGGTCTTCCAAATGGACAATGACCCCAAGCATTCTTCCAAATTTGTGGCAAAATGGCTTAAGGACAACAAAGTCAAGATATTGGAGTGGCCATCACAAAGCCCTGACCTCAATCCTATAGAAAATGTGTTGGCAGAACTGAAAAGGCGTTTGCGAGCAAGGAGGCCTACAAACTTGACTCCGTTACACCAGCTGTCAGGAGGAATGGGCCAAAATTCAC